>NW_027194339.1:0-262446 GCF_032444005.1 Ranitomeya imitator
CATCGTTCTCACAACACTGAGGACCAGTCATTTCGAAATGACTTCTCCATGCATTTTATGCATTGGTAAAAGCACTATGATGAAAAGTGTGATATGTTTTCAGGTATCTCCTATACTAATAGAGCCACATGCTCACCGGTTTGCCACATGATGTAGGCCTATGGACTGAACAAGAAACCACCAAAAATTTTAACCAGTCATCGTTCTCACAACACTGAGGACCAGTCATTCGAAATGACTTCTCCATGCATTTTATGCATTGGTAAAAGCACTATGATGAAAAGTGTGATATGTTTTCAGGTATCTCCTATACTAATAGAGCCACATGCTCACCGGTTTGCCACATGATGTAGGCCTATGGACTGAACAAGAAACCACCAAAAATTTTAACCAGTCATCGTTCTCACAACACTGAGGACCAGTCATTCGAAATGACTTCTCCATGCATTTTATGCATTGGTAAAAGCACTATGATGAAAAGTGTGATATGTTTTCAGGTATCTCCTATACTAATAGAGCCACATGCTCACCGGTTTGCCACATGATGTAGGCCTATGGACTGAACAAGAAACCACCAAAAATTTTAACCAGTCATCGTTCTCACAACACTGAGGACCAGTCATTCGAAATGACTTCTCCATGCATTTTATGCATTGGTAAAAGCACTATGATGAAAAGTGTGATATGTTTTCAGGTATCTCCTATACTAATAGAGCCACATGCTCACCGGTTTGCCACATGATGTAGGCCTATGGACTGAACAAGAAACCACCAAAAATTTTAACCAGTCATCGTTCTCACAACACTGAGGACCAGTCATTCGAAATGACTTCTCCATGCATTTTATGCATTGGTAAAAGCACTATGATGAAAAGTGTGATATGTTTTCAGGTGTCTCCTATACTAATAGAGCCACATGCTCACCGGTTTGCCACATGATGTAGGCCTATGGACTGAACAAGAAACCACCAAAAATTTTAACCAGTCATCGTTCTCACAACACTGAGGACCAGTCATTCGAAATGACTTCTCCATGCATTTTATGCATTGGTAAAAGCACTATGATGAAAAGTGTGATATGTTTTTAGGTATCTCCTATACTAATAGAGCCACATGCTCACCGGTTTGCCACATGATGTAGGCCTATGGACTGAACAAGAAACCACCAAAAATTTTAACCAGTCATCGTTCTCACAACACTGAGGACCAGTCATTCGAAATGACTTCTCCATGCATTTTATGCATTGGTAAAAGCACTATGATGAAAAGTGTGATATGTTTTCAGGTATCTCCTATACTAATAGAGCCACATGCTCACCGGTTTGCCACATGATGTAGGCCTATGGACTGAACAAGAAACCACCAAAAATTTTAACCAGTCATCGTTCTCACAACACTGAGGACCAGTCATTCGAAATGACTTCTCCATGCATTTTATGCATTGGTAAAAGCACTATGATGAAAAGTGTGATATGTTTTCAGGTATCTCCTATACTAATAGAGCCACATGCTCACCGGTTTGCCACATGATGTAGGCCTATGGACTGAACAAGAAACCACCAAAAATTTTAACCAGTCATCGTTCTCACAACACTGAGGACCAGTCATTCGAAATGACTTCTCCATGCATTTTATGCATTGGTAAAAGCACTATGATGAAAAGTGTGATATGTTTTCAGGTATCTCCTATACTAATAGAGCCACATGCTCACCGGTTTGCCACATGATGTAGGCCTATGGACTGAACAAGAAACCACCAAAAATTTTAACCAGTCATCGTTCTCACAACACTGAGGACCAGTCATTCGAAATGACTTCTCCATGCATTTTATGCATTGGTAAAAGCACTATGATGAAAAGTGTGATATGTTTTCAGGTATCTCCTATACTAATAGAGCCACATGCTCACCGGTTTGCCACATGATGTAGGCCTATGGACTGAACAAGAAACCACCAAAAATTTTAACCAGTCATCGTTCTCACAACACTGAGGACCAGTCATTCGAAATGACTTCTCCATGCATTTTATGCATTGGTAAAAGCACTATGATGAAAAGTGTGATATGTTTTCAGGTATCTCCTATACTAATAGAGCCACATGCTCACCGGTTTGCCACATGATGTAGGCCTATGGACTGAACAAGAAACCACCAAAAATTTTAACCAGTCATCGTTCTCACAACACTGAGGACCAGTCATTCGAAATGACTTCTCCATGCATTTTATGCATTGGTAAAAGCACTATGATGAAAAGTGTGATATGTTTTTAGGTATCTCCTATACTAATAGAGCCACATGCTCACCGGTTTGCCACATGATGTAGGCCTATGGACTGAACAAGAAACCACCAAAAATTTTAACCAGTCATCGTTCTCACAACACTGAGGACTAGTGTTGAGCATTCCGATACCGCAAGTATCGGGTATCGGCCGATATTTGCGGTATCGGAATTCCGATACTGAATTCCGATACTTCCCGCGTATCGGATACCGGAATCGGAAGTTCCCAGAATTCAAATTGAACGCAGCAGCCAATGAGGAATGAATGAAAGTGTGGGCACATCCTGTTTAGCATGGTGGGCATGTAAGTACTGGCAAGGCTTGGATTGGCTGCTGAAATGATGTCACTCTGCACTATAAAAAAGCGCTGCCGCCATTTTGCGCTCACTCTGCTGTGATTTCAGTTAGGGACAGGACGCTGTGTTCTAACTGAGGGCCAGTTGAGCTAGCTAATTGCTTTATTTTCCTTTCCAAAGGCTAATTTAGCAAAACGCTGTGTGTTCTTCACTGTTCACCTTGCTCTTGCCTTGCAGCGCTGTTTTAACAGCGTTCTGCAAGGTCTCTGTGTGTGTGTGTGTGCAGCTCACTCTGTAGTCTGTGTGCAGCCATATACCCGGTTGTATTCAGCTCAGGGGGGGTTCACACTGCCTCACACAGTTGTTCTTTTTTGCTCTTAGTGCAGCCTGCTGCACATTTTTTCTCAAATTTCCTATTAGTGTTTTTCCACCAGTCTCCAGCTCTATTGTGGAAAAACACTACATAGGATAACCTAGAGGGGGGTTTTTGGGCCTTGCAGCGCCGTTTACGGCTGTCTGCACGGTCTCCGTGTGAGCCCAGCTCGCCCTGTAGTCTGTGTGCAGCCATAGCCGGTTGGATTCAGCTCAGGGTTCGTTACTGGCTCATACCTTGAGAAAAATTTTCCTTTTTTTCAAATAGTGCAGCCTGTTTAAAATTTGAAAAAAAAAATTCCTATTAGTGTCTTTCCACTCGTATCCAGCTAAATAGTGGAAAAACACTATATAGGATAACCTAGAGGAGGGTTTTTTGGCCTTGCAGCGCCGTTTACGGCTGTCTGCACGGTCTCCGTGTGAGCCCAGCTCGCCCTGTAGTCTGTGTGCAGCCATAGCCGGTTGGATTCAGCTCAGGGTTCGTTACTGGCTCATACCTTGAGAAAAATTTTCCTTTTTTTCAAATAGTGCAGCCTGTTTAAAATTTTAAAAAAAAAATTCCTATTAGTGTCTTTCCACTCGTATCCAGCTAAATAGTGGAAAAACACTATATAGGATAACCTAGAGGAGGGTTTTTTGGCCTTGCAGCGCCGTTTACGGCTGTCTGCACGGTCTCCGTGTGAGCCCAGCTCGCCCTGTAGTCTGTGTGCAGCCATAGCCGGTTGGATTCAGCTCAGGGTTCGTTACTGGCTCATACCTTGAGAAAAATTTTCCTTTTTTTCAAATAGTGCAGCCTGTTTAAAATTTAAAAAAAAAAATTCCTATTAGTGTCTTTCCACTCGTATCCAGCTAAATAGTGGAAAAACACTATATAGGATAACCTAGAGGAGGGTTTTTTGGCCTTGCAGCGCCGTTTACGGCTGTCTGCACGGTCTCCGTGTGAGCCCAGCTCGCCCTGTAGTCTGTGTGCAGCCATAGCCGGTTGGATTCAGCTCAGGGTGCGTTACTGCCTCATACCTTGAAAAACAATTTCCTTTTTTTCAAATAGTGCAGCCAGTTTAAAATTTGAAAAAAAAAATTCCTATTAGTGTCTTTCCACTTGTATCCAGCTAAATAGTGGAAAAACACTATATAGGATAACCTAGAGGAGGGTTTCTTGGCCTTGCAGCGCCGTTTACGGCTGTCTGCACGGTCTCCGTGTGATTTAAACTAGCTCTGTAGCCCGATCTGCACCAAAAAAAAGGTTAAGTTCACCAAACACAACTTACACTTGTGTAGGCCACATTTGAAAAATAATAAAGTTTAGTCCACAATTTACAACATTAGTGTTTCTTACACCTGTTAGGAGGAGCATTACAGGAATAAGCACACTAAGGCCTTAGTACTTTTCTGCTTATCTTTATCTGTCAACCAAGATGAAGAGGGCAGGGAGTAAGGCACGTGGGCGTGGGCGCGGAGCAGGGAGAGGAGCAGGGAGAGGACGTGGTGATTCTGTGCCTGCTGCGGGCGCCGGTGACTCGTCGTCACTCAGTTTCAGCAGGGAACAGTCCTTCATGCGCAGCTTTGTCGGAGAGCGCCGTGCACCGCTGCTGCGTGAAGACCAAATTGAAGCCGTTGTCGGGTGGATGGCAGCTAACGCCTCGGCATCGACTTCAGTTAGTGCCACATCCTCTCAGGCACAGAGCACTGGAGAGCAGCCATCTGTCTCTTCACCACCTGCCAAATTGGCCAGGCAGTCAGAGAGCCCAGGACAGGAGCCGTCTCTACTTCTGTTCTCTGAATCTCTTGGCTTGGAAACAGGGGGCCAGCCAAGCAGCATTGGAGAAATGGAAGAAGAGGCAGTGTGCAGTGATGCCCAACACCTTTTTCTCTCTGACTCTGAAGAGGCAGGTGGGCCAGTGCCTCCGGTGACCACAGCGCAGTACGCATCTGATGATGAAACTCAGGTGCCGCTTTCTCGTGCGTACTGTGCTGCTGAGACTACCCAGGAGGAGCAGTTGGTGGCAGAGGGTAGTGGAGATGATGAGGTCCTTGACCCATCGTGGCGTGAGGAACAGGAAGGTGGTGGGAGCAGCTCAGAGGAAGAGCTTCCTCTTACGGGCCAAAGAGGGAGAGGGAGGGGGAAGACTGCGGAGCCTGTAGCCTCCACTTTGGCACCCGTTAGGAGCCTGTCTCTTTCCAAAGCCAAAAAGGGCGCTCCCAAGACTTGCAGTGCCTGGTCCTTTTTTGACACAGTTGCAGATGACATTTGTTTTGTCAAATGCAAGCTGTGTCATCATAAAGTAAAAAGAGGGAAAAATGTCAGCAACCTCAATACCACAAATATGTGGAAACATGTGCGGACCAGGCACGCGGTGGAGTTACAGAAACACACTGAAGATGTAGGCCAACCAACAGCGGCAGCTACCACCTCTTCAGCTCGTGTTGCCTCTTCCTCCAGCTCACGCACAGCTGGTTTGGCTTCCTCCCAGAGACCTTGTGTAATTCCACCCACAGCACCACCTTCCCAGTCATCCTCACACTCCCAGTCTACTCTACAGCCATCGGTAGTACAGGCATGGGAGAAAAGGCGGGCATTCTCGGCCAACCACCCCCGAGCACAGGCTCTGAATGCAGGCATTGCCAAACTGTTGTCCCTGGAAATGCTCTCGTTCAGGCTGGTGGAGACTGACAGCTTCCGTGACTTGATGGCATTGGCAGTCCCACAGTACAAGGTGCCCAGCCGCTTTTACTTCAGCAGGCAGGCTGTCCCTGCCCTGCACAGGCATGTTGAGGCAAACATAAAACATGCGCTACTGAACGCCGTCAGTAGCAAGGTCCACCTCACCACCGATGCGTGGACCAGTCAGCATGGACAGGGGCGATATGTTTCCCTCACTGCCCATTGGGTTAATGTTGTTGAGCCAGGTACAGATCGTGCGAGTGGCGCAGGACGTGTCCTGCCCACTCCAAGGATTGCAGGAATCCAGTCTGTACGCATCGACTCCTCCTCTTACACCAGTTCCTCTGATTCCTCTCTGCAGGATCCGTCACAGTCCACCCCCACATGGACCCGTGAACGTTTACCTATGACCGACATGAGCACAGCCGTGGCCAAACGTCAGCAGGCCGTCTTGAAACTAGTTTCATTGGGGCATCGAAGCCACACAGCGCAGGAGCTCTGGAATGCCATCAAGCAGGAGAGCGATGTGTGGTTACTGCCAGCGAATCTCCAGCCAGGCATGGTAGTGTGTGACAATGGCCGAAATCTGGTGGCAGCTTTGGCCCTTGGCAACCTCACTCACATCCCATGTCTGGCACATGTGCTCAATTTGGTTGTGCAGAGTTTTCTGAGGGACTATCCGGATCTTGATGCCCTGCTGCACAAGGTCCGCCTAGAGTGTGCTCACTTGCGGCGTTCCAGCTTGGCCAGATCCCGCATTGCTGCTCTGCAGCGCCGATTCCGCCTTCCGGAACACCGCATCATATGTGACCTACCTACCCGGTGGAATTCCACGTTACATATGTTGGAGCGGTTGTGTGAGCAGCAGCAAGCAGTTATGGAGTACCAGCTGCATCAGGCGCAAAGAAGTCGCAGTCAGCGCCGATCAGACTTCACAACCACAGAGTGGGCCACTATGAAGGACGTCTGCCAGGTTTTGCGTCCTTTTGATTATTCCACGCGGATGGCAAGTGCAGATGATGCACTAGTCAGCATGACTGTCCCCCTTATCTGCCTGCTTCAGCAAACTTTGCAAGGGTTAAGGGATGATGTGGTGGAAGAGGTGGAGGATGAGGAGTCACCTTTTCCATCAGCTTCTGGAGAGTCAGCGCCACGTGGTTCCTCACAAAGGGGTACGCAGGGGCCAATTTGTGAGGAGGATGAGGAGGAGTCAATGGAGGAGGAAGAGCTCCGTCCAGAGGAGGGAGCGACACAATTGTCCAGTGGTCAGTGTGTACAGCGAGGGTGGGGTGATGACGAGCGGGCAGAGATCATGTCTCAAGCAGGGGACAGCGTTTCTGGGCCGGTTGGCACTCTGCAGCACATGGTGGATTTCATGCTGCAGTGCCTGAGAAACGACCGCCGCATCGACCACATTCTCAACATGCCTGATTATTGGGTGTTCACCCTCCTCGATCCTCGCTACCGGGACAACGTCCAAAACCTCATCCCTGCGTTGACCCGGGAGCGTAAATTGCGGGAGTACCACGACACACTGGTGAATTCCATCATCTTCTCCTGTCCAACTGAGAGGAGTGCTGCTAGTGCTTTACAAAGCAGCTCAGTGCGTCGAGGCAGTGGGGGAGGCTCTGCCCAAAGAGGGAGCAGAAGCAGTGCCTCTGCCCAAGGCAAGCCCAGTATGGCACAACTCTGGCACACTTTTGTGTGCCCGCCCCAAATGTCTACACCATCACCGGCGGCTCCAGTCAGCAGGAGGCAACGGTTCCGTCAGATGGTGACAGACTACATGGCTTGCCCTCTTACTGTACTCCCAGACGGCTCTTCCCCGTTCAAGTTTTGGGTCTCTAAGCTGGATACATGGCCAGAGCTAAGCCAGTATGCATTGGAGGTGCTGGCTTGCCCTGCGGCTAGTGTCTTATCGGAACGTGTCTTTAGTGCCGCAGGTGGTGTACTAACAGACCGTCGCATGCGACTATCCTCCGATAACGTTGACCGGCTTACTTTCCTGAAAATGAACCAGGCCTGGATCTCGCAGGAATTTGCCACTCCTCTGCCTGATTAAGTAATTGGGTGTCATCCAGGTCTCCTGCTGTGTTCATCTTTCTACCACCTGAACTGCTATTCCTGGGCTCCAACACCGCCAGTTGCGGCTCAGAAGTGCAGGCTGCACAGTAAAAACATACGACCCAGTGTTATTGGGTTTCAGTAACGTCAGCTGATCCCCAGCTGTGTAGCCGGCAATGTGTCCTGCGACCGCCACGCTGGCACAACAACCTAAATGTAAGGGAACCTGTCCCCCCCCCCCCCCGTCGTTTGTTACTGAAAGAGCCATCTTGTGCAGCAGTAATGCTGCACAAGGAAAAGGTAGCTCTTTTTTTTTAGCTCTTTGCACACGCAGAACTTAACACTTATAAAATGTGTTCACTGATACCGTTATACCGTCCCGGAGCTGGGACTTTCCTTCGTAATGTGACGCAGCACAGCCGTCATTCCTACCCCCTTGGTGCCATGCGCTGCCTCCTCAGCGTTGTTTTAAGCTGTCACGGAGCCTGCGCTGTTCTGTTATCCCTTGGGCATGCCCTATTTGCGCTGCCTGTCTTCTGACATAATTTGGTGTCAGGCTGGCTGCGCCTGTGCGGCCGCGGTGCCCGAGATCCCGCCTCGCAGTGTCTTCTGATTGAGTCACACTGCGGGCCTGGGATCCATGGGCATGCGCAGTGCATATCTTCCCCTCGGGCTCTCGCTCATTTCCCTCCGCCTTCTTTAGACTGTGCGCCGTCAGCTGATCCCTAGCATGCCACGGCCGTGACACCGCACAGTCTGAAGAAGAGGGAAGGAGGGGAGTGAGAGTCGAGGTTATGCACTGTGCATGCCCATGGTTCCAAGGCCCGCAGTGGGATTACGTTAGATGAGACTGCGAGGTGGGATCTGGAGCAGCGTGGACGCACAGGCACTGACAGCCTGACACCAAATTATGTCAGAAGACAGGCAGCGCTAATTGGGCATGGCCAAGGGCTAACAGAACAGCGCAGGCTCCGTGGCAGCTTAAAACAACGCTGAGGAGGCAGCGCACGGCATCAAGGGGATAGGAATGACAGCTGTGCTGTGTCCCATTACGAAGGAAATTCGCACCTCCGGAACGGTTTAACGGTATAAAGGGACACATTTTTAGTGTTTACTTCGGTGTTTGCAAGGAGCATAATTAAAAGAGCAACCTTTTCCTTTTGCATCCTTAGTGCTGCACAACATGGCTCTTTCAGCTACAAACGTCTTGGGGGGGGGGGTTAAAGGTTTCCTTTCAACTTGCTCCAATCAGGCTTCGGCCTACACTCTGTTCCTCTGCTCCTCCTGCTGTCCCTGGGCTCTAACACCGCCAGTTGGTGCCTGGAAGTGCTGTGTGCACAGTCAACAGTCGCTCCTCTGTTATTGGGGTTCAGTAACGTCAGCTGATCCCCAGCTGTGTGTGCGGCAATACCTCCAATCTGCTCCTCCTGCTGTCCCTGGGCTCTAACACCGCCAGTTGGTGCCTGGAAGTGCTGTGTGCACAGTCAACAGTCGCTCCTCTGTTATTGGGGTTCAGTAACGTCAGCTGATCCCCAGCTGTGTATCCGGCAACGTGTCATGCGACCGCCACGCTGGCACAACTAAAATGTAAGGGGACCTGTCCCCCCCCCCCCCTAGGCGTTTGTTACTGAAAGAGCCACCATGTGCAGCACTAATACTGCACAAGGGAAAGGTCGCTCTTGAAATTATGCTCCTTGCAAACGCTGAACTACACACTCATGTAATGTGTCCCCTCACACCGTCCAACCGTCCCGGAGGTGGGACTTTCCTTTGTAATGTGACACAGCACAGCCGTCATTGCTACCCCCTTGGCACCGTGCGCTGCCTCCTTAGCGTTGTTTGATTCCGTCATGGACCCTGCGCTGTTATGTTATCCCTTGGCCATGCACAGTTTGCGCTGCCCGTCCTCTGACATCATTTGTTGTCGTCCTGGCTGCGCCTGTGCGTCCACGCTGCCCGAAATCACACCTCGCAGTGTCGTCTAATGTGATCCCACAGTGGGCCTGGTATCCATGGCCATGCGCAGTGCATATACTAGCCTCTCACTCCCCTTCTTCACGCTTCTTCAGACTAGGCGGCGTCAGCTGATCCCTAATAGCATGCCACGGCCGTGACGCCGCACAGTCTGAAGAAGCAGGAAGGAGGTGAGTGAGAGGCGATGATATGCACTGCGCATGCCCATGGATCCCTGGCCCGCAGTGGGACTACATTAGATGACACTGCAAGGTTGGATCTCGGGCAGCTTGGACGCACAGGCACTGCCAGCCTGACACCTACATGATGTCAGAAGACGGGCACCGCTAACTGTGCATGGCCAAGGGATAACATTACAGTGCGGGCTCCGTGACAGAACCAAACAACGTTGAGGAGGTGGTGCCCGGCACCAAGGGGGTTGGAATGACGGCTGTGCTGTGTCACATTACAAAGGAAAGTCCCACTTCCGGGATGGTTTGACGGTGTGAGGGGACACATTATATGAGTGTGTACTTCAGCGTTTGCAAGGAGCATAATTTTCGGAGCCACCATTTTCCATGTGCAGTATTACTGCTGTACAAGATGGCTCTTTCAGCAACAAATGCCTGGGGTGGGGGGTTAAAGGTTCCCTTTCAACTTGCTCCACTGCAGGCTTCGGCCTACACTCTGCTCCTCTTTGATTCCCTGGGTTTCAACACTGTCAGTTGCCACCTGGAAGTGTTGTCTACACAGAAAAAAACACTAGGTGATGTGTCAGTGGGGTTCAGCACCGCCAGCTGTTCCCCTGCTGTGTAGTCGGCAACGTGTCCAGCACAAGCCACGCTGGCACAACAGAACAAAAGCTGCCACCAGTGCAGGCTTCGGCCTACACTCTGCTCCTCTCCTCCTCCTGCTGACCCTGGGCTCAAACACCGCTAGTTTTTGCCCGGAAGTGCTAGCTGCACAGAGAAAAACACCAGCCAATGTGTTAGTGGGGTTCAGCAACGCCAGCTGTTCCCCTGCTGTGTAGCCGGCAACGTGACCTGCAAACGCCATGCAGGCACAGGAACTGAAATTAAAAGGGAACCTGGCCCCACCCCCCCAGGTGTTTCTATGTATAACAGCCACCTAGTACAGCAGTACTGCTGCATTTGTACAAGGTGGCTGACTTTTTCTCCTTGCCCACGTGGAACTCAACACGTACAAAATGTGTCTCATTGAGACCATTCCACTGTCCCTGAGGTGTGACTTTCCTTTGTAATGATACGCAGCACCCCCCTTGGTAGCGTTTCCCGTCTTTTGTCATCATGGTTAGCTGGCTGCGCCTGTGCATCCGCCCTGCTAGAAACAACGCCCCTCGTTGTCATATTTATTTTGTCAGCGAGGGTGTGGTTTATGGGCACGAGCAGTGTATATGTTCGCCTGTCTTAACTCATCTCCTTCCGCCTTCTTCAGACTGTGCGGCCTCCTGGCCGTGGTAGGCGATAAGGGATCAGCTGAGGCCGCCCAGTCTGGAGCAGGTGTAAGGACATGTGTAAGCGGCAAACCTATTTACTGCACAAGGCCACGAATCCCAGCCACGCAGTGTGATTTTTTGAAAACACACTGTGGGTCTGGGATTCATGTCCATCGCTAACCGCAACGGCCGACATGAAATGAGGTCAGAAGACAGGAAGCGCTCACAGCGCATGGCCAAGGGATCACAATAGCGCAGACTCCTGTACAGCAAATAACAACGCTCAGGAATCTGCGCCCAGTACCTAGGTGCAAATTTTGACACCTGTGCTGCGTCTCGTTAAAAAGACAAGTCACGCCTCCACAACTGTTTGACAGTATAATGGGCTAAATAGTGTACGTGTTTTAGTCAGCGTGTGCAAGGAGCAAAACAAATAGAGCAACCTTTCACTTGTGCAGCATTAATGCTGCACAAGGTGTGGCTCTTGTACCTTGCAACACCTGAGGGGGGGGTTAAAGGTAACCTTTGAAATTGGTTCAACTAGGCTTCGGCCTACACTCTGCTCCTCTACTCCTCCTGCTGACCCTGGGCTCAAACACCGCTAGTTTTTGCCCGGAAATGCTAGCTGCACAGAGAAAAACACCAGCCAATGTGTTAGTGGGGTTCAGCACCGCCAGCTGTTCCCCTGCTGTGTAGTCGGCAACGTGTCCAGCACAAGCCACGCTGGCACAACAGAACAAAAGCTGCCACCAGTGCAGGCTTCGGCCTACACTTTGCTCCTCTCCTCCTCCTGCTGACCCTGGGCTCAAACAACGCCAGTTTCTGCCCGGACATGCTAGCTGCACAGAGAAAAACACCAGCCAATGTGTTAGTGGGGTTCAGCACCGCCTGCTGTTCCCCCGCTGTGTAGCCGGCATCGTGTCCAGCACAAGCCACGCTGGCACAACCGACCAAAAGCTGCCACCAGTGCAGGCTTCGGCCTACACTTTGCTCCTCTCCTCCTCCTCCTGCTGACCCTGGGCTCTAACACCGCTAGTTTTTGCCCGGACATGCAATCTGCACAGAGAAAAACACCAGTCAATGTGTCAGTGGGGTTCAGCAACGCCAGCTGTTCCCCTGCTGTGTAGCTTGCAACGTGACCTGCAAACGCCACGCAGGCACATGAACTGAAATTGAAGGGAGCCTGCCCCCCACCCACAGGTGTTTCTATGTATATCAGCCACCTTGTACAGCAGTACTGCTGCATTTGTACAAGGTGGCTGACTTTTTCTCCTTGCCCACGTGGAACTCAACACGTACAAAATGTGTCTCATTACAGACCATTACAATGTCCCTGAGGTGTGACTTTCCTTTGTAATGACACGCAGCACCACCCTTGTTAGCGCTGCCCGTCTTTTGACATCATTGGTTAGCTGGCTGCGCCTGTGCATCTCCCCTGCTCGAAACAACGGCCCTCGGTGTCTTATTTTTTTGGACAGCGAGGGTGTGATTGATGGGCATGTGCAGTGCATATGTTTGCCTGTGTTCACTCATCTCCTTCCGCCTTCTTCAGACTGTGCGGCCTCCTGGCCGTGGTAGGCGATAAGGGATCAGCTGAGGCCGCCCAGTCTGGAGCAGGTGTAAGGACATGTGTAAGCGGCAAACCTATTTACTGCACAAGGCCACGAATCCCAGCCACGCAGTGTGATTTTTTGAAAACACACTGTGGGTCTGGGATTCATGTCCATCGCTAACCGCAACGGCCGACATGAAATGAGGTCAGAAGACAGGAAGCGCTCACAGCGCATGGCCAAGGGATCACAATAGCGCAGACTCCTGTACAGCAAATAACAACGCTCAGGAATCTGCGCCCAGTACCTAGGTGCAAATTTTGACACCTGTGCTGCGTCTCGTTAAAAAGACAAGTCACGCCTCCACAACTGTTTGACAGTATAATGGGCTAAATAGTGTACGTGTTTTAGTCAGCGTGTGCAAGGAGCAAAACAAATAGAGCAACCTTTCACTTGTGCAGCATTAATGCTGCACAAGGTGTGGCTCTTGTACCTTGCAACACCTGAGGGGGGGGTTAAAGGTAACCTTTGAAATTGGTTCAACTAGGCTTCGGCCTACACTCTGCTCCTCTACTCCTCCTGCTGACCCTGGGCTCAAACACCGCTAGTTTTTGCCAGGAAATGCTAGCTGCACAGAGAAAAACACCAGCCAATGTGTTAGTGGGGTTCAGCACCGCCAGCTGTTCCCCTGCTGTGTAGTCGGCAACGTGTCCAGCACAAGCCACGCTGGCACAACAGAACAAAAGCTGCCACCAGTGCAGGCTTCGGCCTACACTTTGCTCCTCTCCTCCTCCTGCTGACCCTGGGCTCTAACAACGCCAGTTTCTGCCCGGACATGCTAGCTGCACAGAGAAAAACACCAGCCAATGTGTTAGTGGGGTTCAGCACCGCCTGCTGTTCCCCCACTGTGTAGCCGGCATCGTGTCCAGCACAAGCCACGCTGGCACAACCGACCAAAAGCTGCCACCAGTGCAGGCTTCGGCCTACACTTTGCTCCTCTCCTCCTCCTGCTGACCCTGGGCTCTAACAACGCCAGTTTCTGCCCGGACATGCTAGCTGCACAGAGAAAAACACCAGCCAATGTGTTAGTGGGGTTCAGCACCGCCTGCTGTTCCCCCGCTGTGTAGCCGGCATCGTGTCCAGCACAAGCCACGCTGGCACAACCGACCAAAAGCTGCCACCAGTGCAGGCTTCGGCCTACACTTTGCTCCTCTCCTCCTCCTCCTGCTGACCCTGGGCTCTAACACCGCTAGTTTTTGCCCGGACATGCAATCTGCACAGAGAAAAACACCAGTCAATGTGTCAGTGGGGTTCAGCAACGCCAGCTGTTCCCCTGCTGTGTAGCTTGCAACGTGACCTGCAAACGCCACGCAGGCACATGAACTGAAATTGAAGGGAGCCTGCCCCCCACCCACAGGTGTTTCTATGTATATCAGCCACCTTGTACAGCAGTACTGCTGCATTTGTACAAGGTGGCTGACTTTTTCTCCTTGCCCACGTGGAACTCAACACGTACAAAATGTGTCTCATTACAGACCATTACAATGTCCCTGAGGTGTGACTTTCCTTTTTAATGACACGCAGCACCCCCATTGTTAGCGCTGCCCGTCTCCTGACATCATTGGTTGGCTGGCTGTGCCTGTGCGTCCCCCCTGCCCGACACAACGCCCCCCGTTGTCTCATATATTTTGACTGCGAGGGTGTGATTGATGGGCACGAGCAGTGCATATGTTCCCCTGTTTTCACTCCCCTCCTTCCGCCTTCTTCTGACTGTGCGGCCTCATGGCCGCGGCATGCGATAAGGGATCAGCTGAGGCCGCCCAGTCTGAAGCAGGTGTAAGGACATGTGTGAGCGGCGAACATATTTACTGCACAAGGCCACGAATCCCAGCACCGCAGTGTGACTTTAGGAAAAGCCACTGTGGGTCTGGGATTTATGGCCATCGTTAACCGCACCGGCCAACATGAAATGAGGTCATGAGACGGCCTGCACTAACAGGGTATTGCCAAGGGATAACACAAGAGCGCAGTTTCCTGTACTGCAAATAACAACGGTAAGGAATCTGCGCACAGCACCTAGGTGTAAATTTGTACACCTGTGCTGCGTCTCCTTAAAAAGACTAGTAGTCACGCCTCCACTACTGTTTGACAGTATAATGGGCTAAATAGTGTACGTGTTTAATTCAGCGTGTGCAAGGAGCAAAATTAAATAGAGCAACCTTTGACTTGTGCATCATTAATGCTGTTCAAGGTGTGGCTCTTGTACCTTGCAACACCTGAGGGGGGGGGTTAAAGGTAACCTTTGAAATTGGTTCAACTAGGCTTCGGCCTACACTCTGCTCCTCTACTCCTCCTGCTGACCCTGGGCTCAAACACCGCTAGTTTTTGCCCGGAACGGCTAGCTGCACAGAGAAAAACACCAGCCAATGTGTTAGTGGGGTTCAGCAACGCCAGCTGTTCCCCTGCTGTGTAGTCGGCAACGTGTCCAGCACAAGCCACGCTGGCACAACTGACCAAAAGCTGCCACCAGTGCAGGCTTCGGCCTACACTTTGCTCCTCTCCTCCTCCTGCTGACCCTGGGCTCAAACAACGCCAGTTTCTGCCCGGACATGCTAGCTGCACAGAGATAAACACCAGCCAATGTGTTAGTGGGGTTCAGCACCGCCAGCTGTTCCCCTGCTGTGTAGCTGGCAACGTGTCCTGCAAACGCCACGCAGGCACATGAACTGAAATTGAAGGGAGCCTGCCCCCCACCCCCCCAGGTGTTTCTATGTATAACAGCCACCTAGTACAGCAGTACTGCTGCATTTGTACAAGGTGGCTGACTTTTTCTCCTTGCACACGTGGAACTCAACAAGTACAAAATGTGTCTCATTACAGACCATTACAATGTCCCTGAGGTGTGACTTTCCTTTTTAATGACACGCAGCACCCCCATTGTTAGCGCTGCCCGTCTCCTGACATCATTGGTTGGCTGGCTGTGCCTGTGCGTCCCCCTGCCCGACACAACGCCCCCCGTTGTCTCATATATTTTGACTGCGAGGGTGTGATTGATGGGCACGAGCAGTGCATATGTTCCCCTGTCTTCACTCCCCTCCTTCCGCCTTCTTCTGACTGTGCGGCCTCATGGCCGCGGCATGCGATAAGGGATCAGCTGAGGCCGCCCAGTCTGAAGCAGGTGTAAGGACATGTGTGAGCGGCGAACATATTTACTGCACAAGGCCACGAATCCCAGCACCGCAGTGTGACTTTATGAAAAGCCACTGTGGGTCTGGGATTTATGGCCATCGTTAACCGCAGCGGCCAACATGAAATGAGGTCATGAGACGGCCTGCACTAACAGGGTATTGCCAAGGGATAACACAAGAGCGCAGTTTCCTGTACTGCAAATAACAACGGTAAGGAATCTGCGCACAGCACCTAGGTGTAAATTTGTACACCTGTGCTGCGTCTCCTTAAAAAGACTAGTAGTCACGCCTCCACTACTGTTTGACAGTATAATGGGCTAAATAGTGTACGTGTTTAATTCAGCGTGTGCAAGGAGCAAAATTAAATAGAGCAACCTTTGACTTGTGCATCATTAATGCTGTTCAAGGTGTGGCTCTTGTACCTTGCAACACCTGAGGGGGGGGGTTAAAGGTAACCTTTGAAATTGGTTCAACTAGGCTTCGGCCTACACTCTGCTCCTCTACTCCTCCTGCTGACCCTGGGCTCAAACACCGCTAGTTTTTGCCCGGAACGGCTAGCTGCACAGAGAAAAACACCAGCCAATGTGTTAGTGGGGTTCAGCAACGCCAGCTGTTCCCCTGCTGTGTAGTCGGCAACGTGTCCAGCACAAGCCACGCTGGCACAACTGACCAAAAGCTGCCACCAGTGCAGGCTTCGGCCTACACTTTGCTCCTCTCCTCCTCCTGCTGACCCTGGGCTCAAACAACGCCAGTTTCTGCCCGGACATGCTAGCTGCACAGAGATAAACACCAGCCAATGTGTTAGTGGGGTTCAGCACCGCCAGCTGTTCCCCTGCTGTGTAGCTGGCAACGTGTCCTGCAAACGCCACGCAGGCACATGAACTGAAATTGAAGGGAGCCTGCCCCCCACCCCCCCAGGTGTTTCTATGTATAACAGCCACCTTGTACAGCAGTACTGCTGCATTTGTACAAGGTGGCTGACTTTTTCTCCTTGCACACGTGGAACTCAACAAGTACAAAATGTGTCTCATTACAGACCATTACAATGTCCCTGAGGTGTGACTTTCCTTTTTAATGACACGCAGCACCCCCATTGTTAGCGCTGCCCGTCTCCTGACATCATTGGTTGGCTGGCTGTGCCTGTGCGTCCCCCTGCCCGACACAACGCCCCCCGTTGTCTCATATATTTTGACTGCGAGGGTGTGATTGATGGGCACGAGCAGTGCATATGTTCCCCTGTCTTCACTCCCCTCCTTCCGCCTTCTTCTGACTGTGCGGCCTCATGGCCGCGGCATGCGATAAGGGATCAGCTGAGGCCGCCCAGTCTGAAGCAGGTGTAAGGACATGTGTGAGCGGCGAACATATTTACTGCACAAGGCCACGAATCCCAGCACCGCAGTGTGACTTTATGAAAAGCCACTGTGGGTCTGGGATTTATGGCCATCGTTAACCGCAGCGGCCAACATGAAATGAGGTCATGAGACGGCCTGCACTAACAGGGTATTGCCAAGGGATAACACAAGAGCGCAGTTTCCTGTACTGCAAATAACAACGGTAAGGAATCTGCGCACAGCACCTAGGTGTAAATTTGTACACCTGTGCTGCGTCACCTTAAAAAGACTAGTAGTCACGCCTCCACTACTGTTTGACAGTATAATGGGCTAAATAGTGTACGTGTTTAATTCAGCGTGTGCAAGGAGCAAAATTAAATAGAGCAACCTTTGACTTGTGCATCATTAATGCTGTTCAAGGTGTGGCTCTTGTACCTTGCAACACCTGAGGGGGGGGGTTAAAGGTAACCTTTGAAATTGGTTCAACTAGGCTTCGGCCTACACTCTGCTCCTCTACTCCTCCTGCTGACCCTGGGCTCAAACACCGCTAGTTTTTGCCCGGAAATGCTAGCTGCACAGAGAAAAACACCAGCCAATGTGTTAGTGGGGTTCAGCACCGCCAGCTGTTCCCCCGCTGTGTAGCCGGCATCGTGTCCAGCACAAGCCACGCTGGCACAACCGACCAAAAGCTGCCACCAGTGCAGGCTTCGGCCTACACTTTGCTCCTCTCCTCCTCCTCCTGCTGACCCTGGGCTCTAACACCGCTAGTTTTTGCCCGGACATGCAATCTGCACAGAGAAAAACACCAGTCAATGTGTCAGTGGGGTTCAGCAACGCCAGCTGTTCCCCTGCTGTGTAGCTTGCAACGTGACCTGCAAACGCCACGCAGGCACATGAACTGAAATTGAAGGGAGCCTGCCCCCCACCCACAGGTGTTTCTATGTATAACAGCCACCTTGTACAGCAGTACTGCTGCATTTGTACAAGGTGGCTGACTTTTTCTCCTTGCCCACGTGGAACTCAACACGTAGAAAATGTTTCTCATTAGAGACCATTACAATGTCCCTGAGGTGTGACTTTCCTTTGTAATGACACGCAGCACCACCCTTGTTAGCGCTGCCCGTCTTTTGACATCATTGGTTAGCTGGCTGCGCCTGTGCATCTCCCCTGCTCGAAACAACGCCCCTCGGTGTCTTATTTTTTTGGACAGCGAGGGTGTGATTGATGGGCATGTGCAGTGCATATGTTTGCCTGTGTTCACTCATCTCCTTCCGCCTTCTTCAGACTGGGTGTCCTCATGGCCTCGGCAGGCGATAAGGGATCAGATGAGGCCGTCCAGTCTGAAGCAGGTGTAAGGACATGTGTGAGCGGCAAACATATTTACTGCACCAGGGCACGAATCCCAGCACCGCAGTGTGATTTTTTAAAAACACACTGTGGGTCTGGGATTCATGTCCATCGCTAACCGCAACGGCCAACATGAAATGAGGTCATAAGACAGGAAGCGCTCACAGCGCATGGCCAAAGGATCACAAGAGCGCAGACTCCTGTACAGCAACTAACAACGCTCAGGAAGCTGCGCCCATGCAAAAAGGTGTTGTTTTCGACACCTGTGCTGCTTTTCTTTAAAAAGACAAGTCACGCCTCCACTACTGTTAAACAGTATAATGGGCTAAATAGTCTACGTGTTGCATTCAGCTTGTGCAAGTAGACAAATTAATAGAGCAACCTTTTACTTGTGCAGCATTAATGCTGCAGAAGGAGTGGCTCTTGTTCTTTGTAACACCTGAGGGGGGGTTAAAGGTAACCTTTGAAATTGGTTCAACTAGGCTTCGGCCTACACTCTGCTCCTCTCCTCCTCCTGCTGACCCTGGGCTCTAACAACGCTAGTTTTTGCCCGGAAATGCTAGCTGCACAGAGAAAAACACCAGCCAATGTGTTAGTGGGGTTCAGCAACGCCAGCTGTTCCCCCGCTGTGTAGCCGGCATCGTGTCCAGCACAAGCCACGCTGGCACAACCGACCAAAAGCTGCCACCAGTGCAGGCTTCGGCCTACACTTTGCTCCTCTCCTCCTCCTCCTGCTGACCCTGGGCTCAAACACCGCTAGTTTTTGCCCGGAAATGCTAGCTGCACAGAGAAAAACACCAGCCAATGTGTTAGTGGGGTTCAGCAACGCCAGCTGTTCCCCCGCTGTGTAGCCGGCATCGTGTCCAGCACAAGCCACGCTGGCACAACCGACCAAAAGCTGCCACCAGTGCAGGCTTCGGCCTACACTTTGCTCCTCTCCTCCTCCTCCTGCTGACCCTGGGCTCAAACACCGCTAGTTTTTGCCCGGAAATGCTAGCTGCACAGAGAAAAACACCAGCCAATGTGTTAGTGGGGTTCAGCAACGCCAGCTGTTCCCCCGCTGTGTAGCCGGCATCGTGTCCAGCACAAGCCACGCTGGCACAACCGACCAAAAGCTGCCACCAGTGCAGGCTTCGGCCTACACTTTGCTCCTCTCCTCCTCCTCCTGCTGACCCTGGGCTCAAACACCGCTAGTTTTTGCCCGGAAATGCTAGCTGCACAGAGAAAAACACCAGCCAATGTGTTAGTGGGGTTCAGCACCGCCAGCTGTTCCCCTGCTGTGCAGCTTGCAACGTGACCTGCAAACGCCACGCAGGCACATGAACTGAAATTGAAGGGAGCCTGGCCCCCACCCCCAGGTGTTTCTATGTATAACAGCCACCTTGTACAGCAGTACTGCTGCATTTGTACAAGGTGGCTGATGTTTTCTCCTTGCCCACGTGGAACTCAACACGTACAAAATGTGTCTCTTTGAGACCATTCCACTGTCCCTGAGGTGTGACTTTCCTTTCTAATGATACGCAGCACCCCCCTTGGTAGCGCTTCCCGTCTTCTGACATCATTGGTTGGCTACTTGCGCCTGTTCGTCCGCCCTGCCTGAATAAAATGCTCCTCGTTGTCTTAATTATTTTGACTGCGAGGGTGTGATTGATGGGCACGAGCAGTGCATATCTTCGCCTGTCTTAACTCATCTCCTTCAGCCTTCTTCAGACTGTGCAGCCTCATGGCCGCGGCATGCGAGAAGGGATCAGCAGAGGCCGCCCAGTCTGAAGCAGGTGTAAGGACGTGTGTGAGCGGCCAAAATATTTACTGCTCAAGGCCACGAATCCCAGCACCGCAGTGTGGCTTTATGAAAAGACACTGTGGGTCTGGGATTTATGGCCATCGTTAACCGCACCGGCCAACATGAAATGATGTCATAAGATGGGCAGCGCTAACAGGGCATTGCCAAGGGATAACACAAGAGCGCAGACTCCTGTACAGCAAATAACAACGCTCAGGAAGCTGCTCCAAGCACCAAGGCGTTATTTTGGACACCTGTGCTGCGTCTCATCAAAAAACCAAGTCACGCATCCACTACAGTTTGACTGTAGAATGGGGTAAATTGTGTATGTCTTTCATTCAGCGTGTGCAAGTAGACAAATTAATAGAGCAACCTTTCACTTGTGCAGCATTAATACTGCACAAGGTGTGTCTCTTGTACTTTGTAACACCTGAGGGGGGGGTTAAAGGTTTCCTTTGAAATTGGTTCAACTAAGCTTCGGCCTACACTCTGCTCCTCTCCTCCTCCTCCTGCTTCAACACGGGCTCTAACATCGCTAGTTTTTGCCCGCAAGTGCTAGCTGCACAGAGAAAAACACACGCCATTGTGTTAGTGGGGTTCAGCAACGCCAGCTGTTCCCCCAGTGTGTAGCCAGCAAAGTGTCCTGCAAACGCAACGCAGACAGAAAGCTGCCTCCAGTGCAGGCTTCGGCCTACACTCATCTCCCCCTGCTTACCCTTTGCTCCAACACCGCTAGTTGGGGCTCTAGGAAGACAATCTTTAATAGGCAAGGCAACGCATCCGTGTTCCAGCACCGCCAGCTGGTTCTCGGCAGTGTTCTTGTCACAGGTACTCCCTCGTGCCAAGCCTGGTTTCAGCACCGTCAGCTGTTTCCGGGTTGTGTCAAGCTCACTGAGACACCTATGCTTGCCTCGTCGTGGTGCGGTCGGGTTAGCCAACTCCAGGGTGCCTCCAGTTTAGGAGCTTCCTATGTGGGCTGCGTGAACTGGTAGTCAAGGCTGGTTCTGTAGTGCCAGTAGGCCCAGCTCCCCCTGTAGGACTGTTGGGGTTCGGTAACTGCGGCTGCCTCGCGGCCTAGCTGTTCTCTCCTCTCCTGTGGACCTTCGGGTCCACCACCTGGTTCCAGCACCGTCAGCTGGTTCCGGGCCGAGCCTTTGGCTTAGGTGCCTCCTCCTGGGTATCCGAGTTCCGCCAACGCCAGGCGGTCCTTGGTAGTGCTTTTAAGCGCGGGCACCTACAGCTTAGTAACCGGGTTCCAGCACCGTCAGCTGGTCCTCGGTCGTGCCATTGGCTCTTGCACACTGGGGCAACGCATCCGGGTTCCAGCACCGCCAGCTGGTTCTCGGCAGTGTTCTTGTCACAGGTACTCCCTCGTGCCAAGCCTGGTTTCAGCACCGTCAGCTGTTTCCGGGTTGTGTCAACTTCACTGAGACGCCTATGCTTGCCCCGTCGTGGTGCGGTCGAGTTAGCCAACTCCAGGGTGCCTCCAGTTTAGGAGCTTCCTATGTGGGCTGCGTGAACTGGTAGTCAAGGCTGGTTCTGTAGTGCCAGTAGGCCCAGCTCCCCCTGTAGGACTGTTGGGGTTCGGTAACTGCGGCTGCCTCGCGGCCTAGCTGTTCTCTCCTCTCCTGTGGACCTTCGGGTCCACCACCTGGTTCCAGCACCGTCAGCTGGTTCCGGGCCGAGCCTTTGGCTTAGGTGCCTCCTCCTGGGTATCCGAGTTCCGCCAACGCCAGGCGGTCCTTGGTAGTGCTTTTAAGCGCGGGCACCTACAGCTTAGTAACCGGGTTCCAGCACCGTCAGCTGGTCCTCGGTCGTGCCATTGGCTCTTGCACACTGGGGCAACGCATCCGGGTTCCAGCACCGCCAGCTGGTTCTCGGCAGTGTTCTTGTCACAGGTACTCCCTCGTGCCAAGCCTGGTTTCAGCACCGTCAGCTGTTTCCGGGTTGTGTCAAGCTCACTGAGACACCTATGCTTGCCTCGTCGTGGTGCGGTCGGGTTAGCCAACTCCAGGGTGCCTCCAGTTTAGGAGCTTCCTATGTGGGCTGCGTGAACTGGTAGTCAAGGCTGGTTCTGTAGTGCCAGTAGGCCCAGCTCCCCCTGTAGGACTGTTGGGGTTCGGTAACTGCGGCTGCCTCGCGGCCTAGCTGTTCTCTCCTCTCCTGTGGGCCTTGGGGTCCACCACCTGGTTCCAGCACCGTCAGCTGGTTCCGGGCCGAGCCTTTGGCTTAGGTGCCTCCTCCTGGGTATCCGAGTTCCGCCAACGCCAGGCGGTCCTTGGTAGTGCTTTTAAGCGCGGGCACCTACAGCTTAGTAACCGGGTTCCAGCACCGTCAGCTGGTCCTCGGTCGTGCCATTGGCTCTTGCACACTGGGGCAACGCATCCGGGTTCCAGCACCGCCAGCTGGTTCTCGGCAGTGTTCTTGTCACAGGTACTCCCTCGTGCCAAGCCTGGTTTCAGCACCGTCAGCTGTTTCCGGGTTGTGTCAAGCTCACTGAGACACCTATGCTTGCCTCGTCGTGGTGCGGTCGGGTTAGCCAACTCCAGGGTGCCTCCAGTTTAGGAGCTTCCTATGTGGGCTGCGTGAACTGGTAGTCAAGGCTGGTTCTGTAGTGCCAGTAGGCCCAGCTCCCCCTGTAGGACTGTTGGGGTTCGGTAACTGCGGCTGCCTCGCGGCCTAGCTGTTCTCTCCTCTCCTGTGGACCTTCGGGTCCACCACCTGGTTCCAGCACCGTCAGCTGGTTCCGGGCCGAGCCTTTGGCTTAGGTGCCTCCTCCTGGGTATCCGAGTTCCGCCAACGCCAGGCGGTCCTTGGTAGTGCTTTTAAGCGCGGGCACCTACAGCTTAGTAACCGGGTTCCAGCACCGTCAGCTGGTCCTCGGTCGTGCCATTGGCTCTTGCACACTGGGGCAACGCATCCGGGTTCCAGCACCGCCAGCTGGTTCTCGGCAGTGTTTTTGTCACAGGTACTCCCTCGTGCCAAGCCTGGTTTCAGCACCGTCAGCTGTTTCCGGGTTGTGTCAAGCTCACTGAGACACCTATGCTTGCCTCGTCGTGGTGCGGTCGGGTTAGCCAACTCCAGGGTGCCTCCAGTTTAGGAGCTTCCTATGTGGGCTGCGTGAACTGGTAGTCAAGGCTGGTTCTGTAGTGCCAGTAGGCCCAGCTCCCCCTGTAGGACTGTTGGGGTTCGGTAACTGCGGCTGCCTCGCGGCCTAGCTGTTCTCTCCTCTCCTGTGGGCCTTGGGTCCACCACCTGGTTCCAGCACCGTCAGCTGGTTCCGGGCCGAGCCTTTGGCTTAGGTGCCTCCTCCTGGGTATCCGAGTTCCGCCAACGCCAGGCGGTCCTTGGTAGTGCTTTTAAGCGCGGGCACCTACAGCTTAGTAACCGGGTTCCAGCACCGTCAGCTGGTCCTCGGTCGTGCCATTGGCTCTTGCACACTGGGGCAACGCATCCGGGTTCCAGCACCGCCAGCTGGTTCTCGGCAGTGTTTTTGTCACAGGTACTCCCTCGTGCCAAGCCTGGTTTCAGCACCGTCAGCTGTTTCCGGGTTGTGTCAAGCTCACTGAGACACCTATGCTTGCCTCGTCGTGGTGCGGTCGGGTTAGCCAACTCCAGGGTGCCTCCAGTTTAGGAGCTTCCTATGTGGGCTGCGTGAACTGGTAGTCAAGGCTGGTTCTGTAGTGCCAGTAGGCCCAGCTCCCCCTGTAGGACTGTTGGGGTTCGGTAACTGCGGCTGCCTCGCGGCCTAGCTGTTCTCTCCTCTCCTGTGGACCTTCGGGTCCACCACCTGGTTCCAGCACCGTCAGCTGGTTCCGGGCCGAGCCTTTGGCTTAGGTGCCTCCTCCTGGGTATCCGAGTTCCGCCAACGCCAGGCGGTCCTTGGTAGTGCTTTTAAGCGCGGGCACCTACAGCTTAGTAACCGGGTTCCAGCACCGTCAGCTGGTCCTCGGTCGTGCCATTGGCTCTTGCACACTGGGGCAACGCATCCGGGTTCCAGCACCGCCAGCTGGTTCTCGGCAGTGTTTTTGTCACAGGTACTCCCTCGTGCCAAGCCTGGTTTCAGCACCGTCAGCTGTTTCCGGGTTGTGTCAAGCTCACTGAGACACCTATGCTTGCCTCGTCGTGGTGCGGTCGGGTTAGCCAACTCCAGGGTGCCTCCAGTTTAGGAGCTTCCTATGTGGGCTGCGTGAACTGGTAGTCAAGGCTGGTTCTGTAGTGCCAGTAGGCCCAGCTCCCCCTGTAGGACTGTTGGGGTTCGGTAACTGCGGCTGCCTCGCGGCCTAGCTGTTCTCTCCTCTCCTGTGGGCCTTGGGGTCCACCACCTGGTTCCAGCACCGTCAGCTGGTTCCGGGCCGAGCCTTTGGCTTAGGTGCCTCCTCCTGGGTATCCGAGTTCCGCCAACGCCAGGCGGTCCTTGGTAGTGCTTTTAAGCGCGGGCACCTACAGCTTAGTAACCGGGTTCCAGCACCGTCAGCTGGTCCTCGGTCGTGCCATTGGCTCTTGCACACTGGGGCAACGCATCCGGGTTCCAGCACCGCCAGCTGGTTCTCGGCAGTGTTTTTGTCACAGGTACTCCCTCGTGCCAAGCCTGGTTTCAGCACCGTCAGCTGTTTCCGGGTTGTGTCAAGCTCACTGAGACACCTATGCTTGCCTCGTCGTGGTGCGGTCGGGTTAGCCAACTCCAGGGTGCCTCCAGTTTAGGAGCTTCCTATGTGGGCTGCGTGAACTGGTAGTCAAGGCTGGTTCTGTAGTGCCAGTAGGCCCAGCTCCCCCTGTAGGACTGTTGGGGTTCGGTAACTGCGGCTGCCTCGCGGCCTAGCTGTTCTCTCCTCTCCTGTGGACCTTCGGGTCCACCACCTGGTTCCAGCACCGTCAGCTGGTTCCGGGCCGAGCCTTTGGCTTAGGTGCCTCCTCCTGGGTATCCGAGTTCCGCCAACGCCAGGCGGTCCTTGGTAGTGCTTTTAAGCGCGGGCACCTACAGCTTAGTAACCGGGTTCCAGCACCGTCAGCTGGTCCTCGGTCGTGCCATTGGCTCTTGCACACTGGGGCAACGCATCCGGGTTCCAGCACCGCCAGCTGGTTCTCGGCAGTGTTTTTGTCACAGGTACTCCCTCGTGCCAAGCCTGGTTTCAGCACCGTCAGCTGTTTCCGGGTTGTGTCAAGCTCACTGAGACACCTATGCTTGCCTCGTCGTGGTGCGGTCGGGTTAGCCAACTCCAGGGTGCCTCCAGTTTAGGAGCTTCCTATGTGGGCTGCGTGAACTGGTAGTCAAGGCTGGTTCTGTAGTGCCAGTAGGCCCAGCTCCCCCTGTAGGACTGTTGGGGTTCGGTAACTGCGGCTGCCTCGCGGCCTAGCTGTTCTCTCCTCTCCTGTGGGCCTTGGGGTCCACCACCTGGTTCCAGCACCGTCAGCTGGTTCCGGGCCGAGCCTTTGGCTTAGGTGCCTCCTCCTGGGTATCCGAGTTCCGCCAACGCCAGGCGGTCCTTGGTAGTGCTTTTAAGCGCGGGCACCTACAGCTTAGTAACCGGGTTCCAGCACCGTCAGCTGGTCCTCGGTCGTGCCATTGGCTCTTGCACACTGGGGCAACGCATCCGGGTTCCAGCACCGCCAGCTGGTTCTCGGCAGTGTTTTTGTCACAGGTACTCCCTCGTGCCAAGCCTGGTTTCAGCACCGTCAGCTGTTTCCGGGTTGTGTCAAGCTCACTGAGACACCTATGCTTGCCTCGTCGTGGTGCGGTCGGGTTAGCCAACTCCAGGGTGCCTCCAGTTTAGGAGCTTCCTATGTGGGCTGCGTGAACTGGTAGTCAAGGCTGGTTCTGTAGTGCCAGTAGGCCCAGCTCCCCCTGTAGGACTGTTGGGGTTCGGTAACTGCGGCTGCCTCGCGGCCTAGCTGTTCTCTCCTCTCCTGTGGACCTTCGGGTCCACCACCTGGTTCCAGCACCGTCAGCTGGTTCCGGGCCGAGCCTTTGGCTTAGGTGCCTCCTCCTGGGTATCCGAGTTCCGCCAACGCCAGGCGGTCCTTGGTAGTGCTTTTAAGCGCGGGCACCTACAGCTTAGTAACCGGGTTCCAGCACCGTCAGCTGGTCCTCGGTCGTGCCATTGGCTCTTGCACACTGGGGCAACGCATCCGGGTTCCAGCACCGCCAGCTGGTTCTCGGCAGTGTTTTTGTCACAGGTATTCCCTCTTGCCAAGCCTGGTTTCAGCACCGTCAGCTGTTTCCGGGTTGTGTCAAGCTCACTGAGACACCTATGCTTGCCTCGTCGTGGTGCGGTCGGGTTAGCCAACTCCAGGGTGCCTCCAGTTTAGGAGCTTCCTATGTGGGCTGCGTGAACTGGTAGTCAAGGCTGGTTCTGTAGTGCCAGTAGGCCCAGCTCCCCCTGTAGGACTGTTGGGGTTCGGTAACTGCGGCTGCCTCGCGGCCTAGCTGTTCTCTCCTCTCCTGTGGGCCTTGGGGTCCACCACCTGGTTCCAGCACCGTCAGCTGGTTCCGGGCCGAGCCTTTGGCTTAGGTGCCTCCTCCTGGGTATCCGAGTTCCGCCAACGCCAGGCGGTCCTTGGTAGTGCTTTTAAGCGCGGGCACCTACAGCTTAGTAACCGGGTTCCAGCACCGTCAGCTGGTCCTCGGTCGTGCCATTGGCTCTTGCACACTGGGGCAACGCATCCGGGTTCCAGCACCGCCAGCTGGTTCTCGGCAGTGTTCTTGTCACAGGTACTCCCTCGTGCCAAGCCTGGTTTCAGCACCGTCAGCTGTTTCCGGGTTGTGTCAACTTCACTAAGACGCCTATGCTTGCCCCGTCGTGGTGCGGTCGAGTTAGCCAACTCCAGGGTGCCTCCAGTTTAGGAGCTTCCTATGTGGGCTGCGTGAACTGGTAGTCAAGGCTGGTTATGTAGTGCCAGTAGGCCCAGCTCCCCCTGTAGGACTGTTGGGGTTCGGTAACTGCGGCTGCCTCGCGGCCTAGCTGTTCTCTCCTCTCCTGTGGGCCTTCGGGTCCACCACCTGGTTCCAGCACCGCCAGCTGGTTCTCGGCAGTGTTCTTGTCACAGGTACTCCCTCGTGCCAAGCCTGGTTTCAGCACCGTCAGCTGTTTCCGGGTTGTGTCAACTTCACTGAGACGCCTATGCTTGCCCCGTCGTGGTGCGGTCGAGTTAGCCAACTCCAGGGTGCCTCCAGTTTAGGAGCTTCCTATGTGGGCTGCGTGAACTGGTAGTCAAGGCTGGTTCTGTAGTGCCAGTAGGCCCAGCTCCCCCTGTAGGACTGTTGGGGTTCGGTAACTGCGGCTGCCTCGCGGCCTAGCTGTTCTCTCCTCTCCTGTGGGCCTTCGGGTCCACCACCTGGTTCCAGCACCGTCAGCTGGTTCCGGGCCGAGCCTTTGGCTTAGGTGCCTCCTCCTGGGTATCCGAGTTCCGCCAACGCCAGGCGGTCCTTGGTAGTGCTTTTAAGCGCGGGCACCTACAGCTTAGTAACCGGGTTCCAGCACCGTCAGCTGGTCCTCGGTCGTGCCATTGGCTCTTGCACACTGGGGCAACGCATCCGGGTTCCAGCACCGCCAGCTGGTTCTCGGCAGTGTTTTTGTCACAGGTACTCCCTCGTGCCAAGCCTGGTTTCAGCACCGTCAGCTGTTTCCGGGTTGTGTCAAGCTCACTGAGACACCTATGCTTGCCTCGTCGTGGTGCGGTCGGGTTAGCCAACTCCAGGGTGCCTCCAGTTTAGGAGCTTCCTATGTGGGCTGCGTGAACTGGTAGTCAAGGCTGGTTCTGTAGTGCCAGTAGGCCCAGCTCCCCCTGTAGGACTGTTGGGGTTCGGTAACTGCGGCTGCCTCGCGGCCTAGCTGTTCTCTCCTCTCCTGTGGACCTTCGGGTCCACCACCTGGTTCCAGCACCGTCAGCTGGTTCCGGGCCGAGCCTTTGGCTTAGGTGCCTCCTCCTGGGTATCCGAGTTCCGCCAACGCCAGGCGGTCCTTGGTAGTGCTTTTAAGCGCGGGCACCTACAGCTTAGTAACCGGGTTCCAGCACCGTCAGCTGGTCCTCGGTCGTGCCATTGGCTCTTGCACACTGGGGCAACGCATCCGGGTTCCAGCACCGCCAGCTGGTTCTCGGCAGTGTTTTTGTCACAGGTACTCCCTCGTGCCAAGCCTGGTTTCAGCACCGTCAGCTGTTTCCGGGTTGTGTCAAGCTCACTGAGACACCTATGCTTGCCTCGTCGTGGTGCGGTCGGGTTAGCCAACTCCAGGGTGCCTCCAGTTTAGGAGCTTCCTATGTGGGCTGCGTGAACTGGTAGTCAAGGCTGGTTCTGTAGTGCCAGTAGGCCCAGCTCCCCCTGTAGGACTGTTGGGGTTCGGTAACTGCGGCTGCCTCGCGGCCTAGCTGTTCTCTCCTCTCCTGTGGGCCTTCGGGTCCACCACCTGGTTCCAGCACCGTCAGCTGGTTCTCGGCAGTGTCTTTTGCTCTTGTACCTTCTGCTCCCCATCCTGGTTCCAGTACCGTCAGCTGGTTCCGGGCAGAGCCTTTGGCTTAGGTGCCTCCTTCTGGGTATCCAAGTTCCACCAACGTCAGGTGGTCCTTGGTAGTGCTTTCAGGCACGGGTACCTCCTGCTTAGTAACCGGGTTCCAGTAACGTCAGCTGGTCCTCGGTAGTTCCATTGGCTCTTGGACCTTCGGCTACCCATCCGGGTTCCAGTACCGTCAGCTGGTTCTCGGCAGTGTCTTTTGCTCTTGTACCTTCTGCTCCCCATCCTGGTTCCAGTAACGTCAGCTGGTTCCGGGCAGAGCCTTTGGCTTAGGTGCCTCCTTCTGGGTATCCGAGTTCCGTCAACGTCAGGCGGTCCTTGGTAGTGCTTTTTAGCACGGGTACCTCCTGCTTAGTAACCGGGTTCCAGTAACGTCAGCTGGTCCTCGGTAGTTCCATAGGCTCTTGAACCTTCGGGTAGCCATCCGAGTTCCAGTTCCATCAGCTGGTTCTTGGCATTTTCTCAGCCTTCTTGTACCTTCTGCTACATTTCCAAGTTGAAGACCCTAACGTCGACGACCCGGAAGACCACCACGATGACGACGACACGGAAGACCACCCCGATGACGACGACGACGACGGCGGAGACGACGACGGCGGAGATGACGACACTGGAGACGACGACCCTGGAGACGACAACATGGAAGACCGAGAAGCAGAAGAACAAGAGGCTGCAGAACAAAGAGCAGAAGAACATTAAGCATAAGACTTAATATCAGAGCAAAAGATATTATCTAAATTATATGCAGAAGAAGACTAAGCAGTGTATGGGGGTGAGTCCGTTCCTCCTCGTGGTGCCCCTGGATAAAGCCTGATGCTGCAGGCCAAACTGAACGCGGACAAATGTAACTTTTGTGACTGGCAGAACGGAAGGTGTAATCTTCAAACTTTTATAGATAACAACTACGGGAATGCCTGTCACAAATGAGAATATGATGAAGAAGTAGAATAGGAAGAATAATAACAGTGGAATAAAAAGACTATGTAGAATAAGAAGAATAATAATAGTTGAATAAAATGAATATGAAGAATGTAATAAAAAAAAAAAAATAGGTAGAAGATGAAGAAGAAGATGAATAAGGTGAAGAAGTTGATGTCAAAGATGCTGATGATGATGAAGATGAAAGTGTGGGAAAAGAAAAAAAAAAAGAAAAAAAAGAAGGGGAAGGGCGTGGAATAGTGAAACATCAATATCTGACAAAATAAAAAAAAAATTTACATAGTCAATATCTTTGTCACTCCGAACGTCTTAAAAAAAAACAAAAAACATGCTATTCTATTTGATTGGGATAAACCTCTATGACTTTAATGTCTCCGCCACCTCCCCAAATACATCCGGCATTATTCTTAGTTGTTTTCCTTCATGTAGAATGAACCTACAAGGAAAGAAAGGGTTTATTTTAATTCCGATATTTTGGTCCCATTGACTTGCATTGGGATCGGGTATCGGTATCGGCGATATCCGATATTTTTTGAATATCGGCCGATCCAAACCGATACCGATACTTTCCGATATCGGAAGGTATCGCTCAACACTACTGAGGACCAGTCATTCGAAATGACTTCTCCATGCATTTTATGCATTGGTAAAAGCACTATGATGAAAAGTGTGATATGTTTTCAGGTATCTCCTATACTAATAGAGCCACATGCTCACCGGTTTGCCACATGATGTAGGCCTATGGACTGAACAAGAAACCACCAAAAATTTTAACCAGTCATCGTTCTCACAACACTGAGGACCAGTCATTCGAAATGACTTCTCCATGCATTTTATGCATTCGTAAAAGCACTATGATGAAAAGTGTGATATGTTTTCAGGTATCTCCTATACTAATAGAGCCACATGCTCACCGGTTTGCCACATGATGTAGGCCTATGGACTGAACAAGAAACCACCAAAAATTTTAACCAGTCATCGTTCTCACAACACTGAGGACCAGTCATTCGAAATGACTTCTCCATGCATTTTATGCATTGGTAAAAGCACTATGATGAAAAGTGTGATATGTTTTCAGGTATCTCCTATACTAATAGAGCCACATGCTCACCGGTTTGCCACATGATGTAGGCCTATGGACTGAACAAGAAACCACCAAAAATTTTAACCAGTCATCGTTCTCACAACACTGAGGACCAGTCATTCGAAATGACTTCTCCATGCATTTTATGCATTGGTAAAAGCACTATGATGAAAAGTGTGATATGTTTTCAGGTATCTCCTATACTAATAGAGCCACATGCTCACCGGTTTGCCACATGATGTAGGCCTATGGACTGAACAAGAAACCACCAAAAATTTTAACCAGTCATCGTTCTCACAACACTGAGGACCAGTCATTCGAAATGACTTCTCCATGCATTTTATGCATTGGTAAAAGCACTATGATGAAAAGTGTGATATGTTTTCAGGTATCTTCTATACTAATTGAGCCACATGCTCACCGGTTTGCCACATGATGTAGGCCTATGGACTGAACAAGAAACCACCAAAAATTTTAACCAGTCATCGTTCTCACAACACTGAGGACCAGTCATTCGAAATGACTTCTCCATGCATTTTATGCATTGGTAAAAGCACTATGATGAAAAGTGTGATATGTTTTCAGGTATCTCCTATACTAATAGAGCCACATGCTCACCGGTTTGCCACATGATGTAGGCCTATGGACTGAACAAGAAACCACCAAAAATTTTAACCAGTCATCGTTCTCACAACACTGAGGACCAGTCATTCGAAATGACTTCTCCATGCATTTTATGCATTGGTAAAAGCACTATGATGAAAAGTGTGATATGTTTTCAGGTATCTCCTATACTAATAGAGCCACATGCTCACCGGTTTGCCACATGATGTAGGCCTATGGACTGAACAAGAAACCACCAAAAATTTTAACCAGTCATCGTTCTCACAACACTGAGGACCAGTCATTCGAAATGACTTCTCCATGCATTTTATGCATTGGTAAAAGCACTATGATGAAAAGTGTGATATGTTTTCAGGTATCTCCTATACTAATAGAGCCACATGCTCACCGGTTTGCCACATGATGTAGGCCTATGGACTGAACAAGAAACCACCAAAAATTTTAACCAGTCATCGTTCTCACAACACTGAGGACCAGTCATTCGAAATGACTTCTCCATGCATTTTATGCATTCGTAAAAGCACTATGATGAAAAGTGTGATATGTTTTCAGGTATCTCCTATACTAATAGAGCCACATGCTCACCGGTTTGCCACATGATGTAGGCCTATGGACTGAACAAGAAACCACCAAAAATTTTAACCAGTCATCGTTCTCACAACACTGAGGACCAGTCATTCGAAATGACTTCTCCATGCATTTTATGCATTGGTAAAAGCACTATGATGAAAAGTGTGATATGTTTTCAGGTATCTCCTATACTAATAGAGCCACATGCTCACCGGTTTGCCACATGATGTAGGCCTATGGACTGAACAAGAAACCACCAAAAATTTTAACCAGTCATCGTTCTCACAACACTGAGGACCAGTCATTCGAAATGACTTCTCCATGCATTTTATGCATTGGTAAAAGCACTATGATGAAAAGTGTGATATGTTTTCAGGTATCTCCTATACTAATAGAGCCACATGCTCACCGGTTTGCCACATGATGTAGGCCTATGGACTGAACAAGAAACCACCAAAAATTTTAACCAGTCATCGTTCTCACAACACTGAGGACCAGTCATTCGAAATGACTTCTCCATGCATTTTATGCATTGGTAAAAGCACTATGATGAAAAGTAAAATAGTAACATAGTTAGTAAGGCCGAAAAAAGACATTTGTCCATCCAGTTCAACCTATATTCCATCATAATAAATCCTCAGATCTACGTCCTTCTACAGAACCTAATAATTGTATGATACAATATTGTTCTGCTCCAGGAAGACATCCAGGCCTCTCTTGAACCCCTCGACTGAGTTCGCCATCACCACCTCCTCAGGCAAGCAATTCCAGATTCTCACTGCCCTAACAGTAAAGAATCCTCTTCTATGTTGGTGGAAAAACCTTCTCTCCTCCAGACGCAAAGAATGCCCCCTTGTGCCCGTCACCTTCCTTGGTATAAACAGATCCTCAGCGAGATATTTGTATTGTCCCCTTATATACTTATACATGGTTATTAGATCGCCCCTCAGTCGTCTTTTTTCTAGACTAAATAATCCTAATTTCGCTAATCTATCTGGGTATTGTAGTTCTCCCATCCCCTTTATTAATTTTGTTGCCCTCCTTTGTACTCTCTCTAGTTCCATTATATCCTTCCTGAGCACCGGTGCCCAAAACTGGACACAGTACTCCATGTGCGGTCTAACTAGGGATTTGTACAGAGGCAGTATAATGCTCTCATCATGTGTATCCAGACCTCTTTTAATGCACCCCATGATCCTGTTTGCCTTGGCAGCTGCTGCCTGGCACTGGCTGCTCCAGGTAAGTTTATCATTAACTAGGATCCCCAAGTCCTTCTCCCTGTCAGATTTACCCAGTGGTTTCCCGTTCAGTGTGTAATGGTGATATTGATTCCCTCTTCCCATGTGTATAACCTTACATTTATCATTGTTAAACCTCATCTGCCACCTTTCAGCCCAAGTTTCCAACTTATCCAGATCCATCTGTAGCAGAATACTATCTTCTCTTGTATTAACTGCTTTACATAGTTTTGTATCATCTGCAAATATCGATATTTTACTGTGTAAACCTTCTACCAGATCATTAATGAATATGTTGAAGAGAACAGGTCCCAATACTGACCCCTGCGGTACCCCACTGGTCACAGCGACCCAGTTAGAGACTATACCATTTATAACCACCCTCTGCTTTCTATCACTCTACACTCTATACCCTACACTCTACACTTTACACTCTATACCCTACACTCTATACCCTACACTCTATACTCTATACCCTACACTCTATACCCTCCACTCTATATCCTACACTCTACACTCTATACTCTACACTCTACACTCTATACCCTACACTCTATACCCTACACTCTATACCCTACACTCTATACCCTACACTCTATAGCCTACACTCTATACTCTACACTCTATACCCTACACTCTATACCCTACACTCTATACCCTACACTCTGTACCCTACACCCTACACTCTATACCTTATACTCTATAACCTACACTCTGCACTCTATACCCTACACTCTATACAATACACTCTATACCCTACACTCTATACCCTACACTATACACTCTATACCCTACACTCTACACTCTACACTGTATACCATACTCTCTATACCCTACACTCCATACCCTACACTCTACACTCTATACCCTACACTCTACACCCTACACTCTATACCATACACTCTATACCCAACACTCTACACTCTATGCCCTACACTCTACACTCTATACCCTACACTCTATACCCTACACTCTACACTCTATACCCTACACTCTATTCCATATACTCTATACCCTACACTCTAAACCCTACACTCTACACTCTATACCCTACACTCTACACTTTACACTCTATACCCTACACTCTATACCCTACACTCTATACTCTATAGCCTACACACTATACCCTACACTCTACACTCTATACCCTACACTCTACACTTTACACTCTATACCCTACACTCTACACCATACACTCTATACCCTACACTCTATACCCTACACTCTACACTCCATACCCTACAATCAATACCCTACACTCTATACCCTACACTCTATACCCTACACTCTACACTCTATACCCTACACTCTATACCATACACTCTATACCCTACACTCTATACCATACACTCTATACCCTACACTCTACACTCTCTACCCTACACTCTCTACTCTACACTCTATACCCTACACTCTATACTCTACACTCTATACCCTACACTCTACACTCTATACCCTACATTCTATACCCTACACTCTATACCCTACACTCTATACCCTACACTCTATACCCTAAACTCTATACCATACACTCTATACCCTACACTCTACACTCTATACCCTACACTCTATACCCTACACTCTATACCATGCACTCTATACCCTACACTCTATACCTTACACTCTATACCCTACACTCTACACTCTCTACTCTACACTCTATACCCTACACTCTATAACATACACTCTATACCCTACACTCTTTATCCTACACTCTATACCATACACTCTATACCCTACACTCTACACTCTATACCCTACACTCTATTCCATATACTCTATACCCTACACTCTAAACACTACACTCTACACCCTACACTCTACACATTACACTCTATACCCTACACTCTATACCCTACACTTTACACTCTATACCCTACACTCTACACTCTACACTGTATACCATACTCTCTATACCCTACACTCCATACCCTACACTCTACACTCTATACCCCACACTCTACACCCTACACTCTATACCATACACTCTATACCCAACACTCTACACTCTATACCCTACACTCTACACTCTATACCCTACACTCTGTACCCTACACTCTATACCCTACACTCTACACTCTATACCCTACTCTATTCCATATACTCTATATCCTACACTCTAAACCCTACACTCTACACTCTATACCCTACACTCTACACTTTACACTCTATACCCTACACTTTATACCCTACACTCTATACTCTATAGCCTACACACTATACCCTACACTCTACACTCTATACCCTACACTCTACACTTTACACTCTATACCCTACACTCTACACTCCATAACCTACAATCAATACCCTACACTCTATACCCTACACTCTATACCCTACACTCTACACTCTATACCCTACACTCTATACAATACATTCTATACCCTACACTCTATACCATACACTCTATACCCTACACTCTACACTCTCTACCCTACACTCTCTACCCTACACTCTATACCCTACACTCTATACTCTACACTCTATACCCTACACTCTACACTCTATACCCTACATTCTATACCCTACACTCTATACCCTACACTCTTTACCATACACTCTATAACCTACACTCTACACTCTATACCCTACACTCTATACCCTACACTCTATACCATACACTCTATACCCTACACTCTATACCTTACACTCTATACCCTACACTCTACACCCTACACTCTCTACCTTACACTCTAAACCCTACACTCTACACTCTACACTCTATTCCATACACTCTATAACCTACCCTCTATACCCTACACTCTATACCCTACACTCTATACTCTATACCCTACACTCTATAACCTACACACTACACTCTATACCCTACACTCGAATCCCTACACTCTATAACCTACACTCTATACCCTACACTCTATACCCTACACTCTATCCCCTACACTCTACACTCTATACCCTACACTCTACACTCTATACCCGACACTCTATACTCTACACTCTATACCCTACAATCTATACCATACACTCTATACCCTACACTCTATACCCTACACTCTATACCCTACAATCTACACTCTATACCCTACACTCTATAACATAAACTCTATACCCTACACTCTATACCCTACACTCTATACCCTACACCCTACACTCTATACCCTACACTCTACACTTTATACCCTACACTCTATACCATACACTCTATACCCTACACTCTATACCCTACACTTTATAACCTACACTCTACACTCTATTCCATACACTCTATACCCTACACTCTATACCCTACACTCTATACCCTACACTCTACACTCTATACCCTACACTCTATACCCTACTCTCTATACTCTATACTCTACACTCTATACCCTACACTCTATACCCTACACTCGAATCCATACACTCTACACTCTATACCCTACACTCTATACCCTACACTCTATACTCTATACCCTACACTCTATACCCTACACTCTACACTCTATACCCTACACTCTATACCCTACACTCTATACCCTACACTCTACACTCTATACCCTACACTCTACACTCTATACCCTACACTCTATACCCTACACTCTATACCCTACACTCTACACTCTATACCCTACACTCTATTCCATATACTCTATATCCTACACTCTAAACCCTACACTCTACACTCTATACCCTACACTCCACACTTTACACTCTATACCCTACACTTTATACCCTACACTCTATACTCTATAGCCTACACACTATACCCTACACTCTACACTCTATACCCTACACTCTACACTTTACACTCTATACCCTACACTCTACACTCCATACCTTACAATCAATACCCTGCACTCTATACCCTACACTCTATACCCTACACTCTACACTCTATACCCTACACTCTATACAATACACTCTATACCCTACACTCTATACCATACACTCTATACCCTACACTCTACACTCTCTACCCTACACTCTCTACCCTACACTCTATACCCTACACTCTATACTCTACACTCTATACCCTACACTCTACACTCTATACCCTACATTCTATACCCTACACTCTATACCCTACACTCTATACCCTACACTCTATACCATACACTCTATACCCTACACTCTACACTCTATACCCTACACTCTATACCCTACACTCTATACCATACACTCTATACCCTACACTCTATACCTTACACTCTATACCCTACACTCTACACCCTACACTCTCTACCTTACACTCTAAACCCTACACTCTACACTCTACACTCTATTCCATACACTCTATAACCTACCCTCTATACCCTACACTCTATACCCTACACTCTATACTCTATACCCTACACTCTATACCCTACACACTACACTCTATACCCTACACTCGAATCCCTACACTCTATACCCTACACTCTATACCCTACACTCTATACCCTACACTCTATCCCCTACACTCTACACTCTATACCCTACACTCTACACTCTATACCCTACACTCTATACTCTACACTCTATACCCTACAATCTACACTCTATACCCTACACTCTATAACATAAACTCTATACCCTACACTCTATACCCTACACTCTATACCCTACACCCTACACTCTATACCCTACACTTTATAACCTGCACTCTACACTCTATTCCATACACTCTATACCCTACACTCTATACCCTACACTCTATACCCTACACTCTACACTCTATACCCTACACTCTATACCCTACTCTCTATACTCTATACTCTACACTCTATACCCTACACTCTATACCCTACACTCGAATCCATACACTCTACACTCTATACCCTACACTCTATACCCTACACTCTATACTCTATACCCTACACTCTATACCCTACACTCTATACCCTACACTCTATACCCTACACTCTATACCCTACACTTTATACCCTAAACTCTACACTCTACACTCTATTCCATACACTCTATACCCTACCCTCTAGACCCTATACTCTATACCCTACACTCTATACTCTACACTCTATACCCTACACACTACATTCTATACCCTACACTCGAATCCCTACACTCTACACTCTATACCCTACACTCTATACCCTACACTCTATACCCTACACTCTATACCCTACACTCTATACCCTACACTCTAAACCCTACGCTCTACACTCTATACCCTACACTCTACACTCTATACCCTACACTCTATACCCTACACTCTATACCCTACACTCTACACTCTATACCCTACACTCTATACCATACACTCTATACCCTACACTCTACACTCTATACCCTACACTCTATGCCCTACACTCTACACTCTAAACCCTACACTCTATACCCTACACTCTATACTCTACACTCTATACTCTATACCCTACACTCTATACCCTACACTCTATACCCTACACTCTATACCCTACATTCTACACTCTATACCCTACACTCTACACTCTATACCCTACACTCTATAACATACACTCTATACCCTACACTCTACACTCTATACCCTACATTCTATACCCTACACTCTATACCCCACACTCTATACCCTACACTCTATACCATACACTCTATACCCTACACTCTATACCCTACACTCTACACTCTATACCCTACATTCTATACCCTACACTCTATACCCTACACTCTATACCCTACACTCTATACCATACACTCTATACCCTACACTCTACACTCTATACCCTACACTCTATACCCTACACTCTATACCATACACTCTATACCCTACACTCTATACCTTACACTCTATACCCTACACTCTACACCCTACACTCTCTACCTTACACTCTAAACCCTACACTCTACACTCTACACTCTATTCCATACACTCTATAACCTACCCTCTATACCCTACACTCTATACCCTACACTCTATACTCTATACCCTACACTCTATACCCTACACACTACACTCTATACCCTACACTCGAATCCCTACACTCTATACCCTACACTCTATACCCTACACTCTATACCCTACACTCTATCCCCTACACTCTACACTCTATACCCTACACTCTACACTCTATACCCTACACTCTATACTCTACACTCTATACCCTACAATCTACACTCTATACCCTACACTCTATAACATAAACTCTATACCCTACACTCTATACCCTACACTCTATACCCTACACCCTACACTCTATACCCTACACTCTACACTTTATACCCTACACTCTATACCATACACTCTATACCCTACACTCTATACCCTACACTTTATAACCTACACTCTACACTCTATTCCATACACTCTATACCCTACACTCTATACCCTACACTCTATACCCTACACTCTACACTCTATACCCTACACTCTATACCCTACTCTCTATACTCTATACTCTACACTCTATACCATACACTCTATACCCTACACTCGAATCCATACACTCTACACTCTATACCCTACACTCTATACCCTACACTCTATACTCTATACCCTACACTCTATACCCTACACTCTACACTCTATACCCTACACTCTATACCCTACACTCTATACCCTACACTCTATACCCTACACTTTATACCCTAAACTCTACACTCTACACTCTATTCCATACACTCTATACCCTACCCTCTAGACCCTATACTCTATACCCTACACTCTATACTCTACACTCTATACCCTACACACTACATTCTATACCCTACACTCGAATCCCTACACTCTACACTCTATACCCTACACTCTATACCCTACACTCTATACCCTACACTCTATACCCTACACTCTAAACCCTACGCTCTACACTCTATACCCTACACTCTACACTCTATACCCTACACTCTATACCCTACACTCTTTACCCTACACTCTACACTCTATACCCTACACTCTATACCATACACTCTACACTCTATACCCTACACTCTATACTCTACACTCTATACCCTACACTCTACACTCTATACCCTACACTCTATACCATACACTCTACACCCTACACTCTATACCCTACACTCTACGCTCTATACCCTACACTCTAAACCATACACTCTACACCCTACACTCTATACCATACACTCTATACCCTACACTCTACACTCTATACCTGACACTCTATACTCTACACTCTATACCCTACACTCTACAATCTATACCCTACACTCTATACCCTACACTCTATACCATACACTCTATACCCTACAATCTACACTCTATACCCTACACTCTATACCCTACACTCTATACCATACACTCTATACCCTACACTCTATACCCTACACTCTATACCCTACACCCTACACTCTCTACCTTACACTCTAAACCCTACACTCTACACTCTATACCCTACACTCCACACTCTATACCCTACACTCTATAACATAAACTCTATACCCTACACTCTATACCCTACACTCTATACCGTACACTCTTTACCGTACACTCTATACCCTACACTCTATACCCTACACTCTATACCCTACACTCTACATTCTATAACATACACTCTATACCTTACACTCTCTACCTTACACTCTATACCCTACACTCTACACCCTACACTCTACACTCTACACCCTACAATCTACACTCTATACCCTAAACACTATACCCTACACTCTATAACCTACACTCTATACCCTACACCCTACACTCTATACCCTACACTCTACACTCTATACCCTACACTCTATACTCTACACTCTATACCCTACACTCTATACCATACACTCTATACCCTACACTTTATACCCTACACTCTACACTCTATTCCATACACTCTATAACCTACACTCTATACCCTACACTCTATACCCTACACTCTACAGTCTATACCTTACACTCTACACCCTACACTCTATACGCTACACTCTATACTCTATACCCTACACTCTATACCCTACACTCTACACTCTATACCCTACACTCGGATCCCTACAATCTACAATCTATACCCTACACTCTATACCCTACACTTTATACCCTACACTCTATACCCTACACTCTACACTCTATAACCTACACTCTACACTCTATACCCTACACTCTATACCATACACTCTATACCCTACACTCTATACCCTACACTCTATACCCTACACTCTATACCCTACACTCTACACTCTATACCCTACACTCTATACCATACACTCTATACCCTACAATCTATACCCTACACTCTACACCCTACACTCTATAACATACACTCTATACCTTACACTCTCTACCTTACACTCTATACCCTACACTCTACACTCTACACCCTACACTCTACACCCTACAATCTACACTCTATACCCTACACTCTACACTATAATCCCTACACTCCATACCATACACTCTATACCCTACACGCTATACCCTACACTCTATACCCCACACTATACACTCTATACCCTACACTCTACACTCTATACCATACACTCTATACCCTACACTCTATACCGTACACTCTACACTCTATACCCTACAATCTATACCCTACACTCTATACCCTACACTCTATACCCTACACTCTACACTCTATACCCTACACTCTATTCCCTACACTCTATACCCTACGCTCTATACCCTATACCCTACACTCTATACCCTACACTCTATACCATACACTCTACACCCTACACTCTATACCCTACACTCTATACCCTACACTCTATACCCTACACTCTACACTCTATACCCTACACTCTATACCCTACACTCTATACTCTACACTCTATACCCTACACTCTATACCCTACACTCTACACTCTATACCCTACACTCTACACTCTATACCCTACACTCTATACTCTACACTCTATACCCTACAATCTATACCATACACTCTATACCCTACACTCTATACCCTACACTCTATACCCTACAATCTACACTCTATACCCTACACTCTATAACATAAACTCTATACCCTACACTCTATACCCTACACTCTATACCCTACACCCTACACTCTATACCCTACACTCTACACTTTATACCCTACACTCTATACTATACACTCTATAACCTACACTCTATACCCTACACTCTATACCCTACACTCGAATCCATACACTCTACACTCTATACCCTACACTCTATACCCTACACTCTATACTCTATACCCTACACTCTATACCCTACACTCTACACTCTATACCCTACACTCTATACCCTACACTCTATACCCTACACTCTATACCCTACACTTTATACCCTAAACTCTACACTCTACACTCTATTCCATATACTCTATACCCTACCCTCTAGACCCTATACTCTATACCCTACACTCTATACTCTACACTCTATACCCTACACACTACATTTTATACCCTACACTCGAATCCCTACACTCTACACTCTATACCCTACACTCTATACCCTACACTCTATACCCTACACTCTATACCCTACACTCTATACCCTACACTCTAAACCCTACGCTCTACACTCTACACTCTATACCCTACACTCTATACCCTACACTCTATACCCTACACTCTACACTCTATACCCTACACTCTATACCATACACTCTATACCCTACACTCTACACTCTATACCCTACACTCTATACCCTACACTCTACACTCTAAACCCTACACTCTATACCCTACACTCTATACTCTACACTCTATACTCTATACCCTACACTCTATACCCTACACTCTATACCCTACACTCTATACCCTACAATCTACATTCTATACCCTACACTCTATAACATAAACTCTATACCCTACACTCTATACCCTACACTCTATACCCTACACCCTACACTCTATACCCTACACTCTACACTTTATACCCTACACTCTATACCATACACTCTATACCCTACACTTTATACCCTACACTTTATAACCTACACTCTACACTCTATTCCATACACTCTATACCCTACACTCTATACCCTACACTCTATACCCTACACTCTACACTCTATACCCTACACTCTATACCCTACTCTCTATACTCTATACTCTACACTCTATACCCTACACTCTATACCCTACACTCGAATCCATACACTCTACACTCTATACCCTACACTCTATACCCTACACTCTATACTCTATACCCTACACTCTATACCCTACACTCTACACTCTATACCCTACACTCTATACCCTACACTCTATACCCTACACTCTACACTCTATACCCTACACTATACACTCTATACCCTACAATCTATACCCTACACTCTATACCCTACACTCTACACTCTATACCCTACACTCTATTCCATATACTCTATATCCTACACTTTAAACCCTACACTCTACACTCTATACCCTACACTCTACACTTTACACTCTATACACTACACTTTATACCCTACACTCTATACTCTATAGCCTACACACTATACCCTACACTCTACACTCTATACCCTACACTCTACACTTTACACTCTATACCCTACACTCTACACTCCATACCCTACAATCAATACCCTACACTCTATACCCTACACTCTATACCCTACACTCTACACTCTATACCCTACACTCTATACAATACACTCTATACCCTACACTCTATACCATACACTCTATACCCTACACTCTACACTCTCTACCCTACACTCTCTACCCTACACTCTATACCCTACACTCTATACTCTACACTCTATACCCTACACTCTACACTCTATACCCTACATTCTATACCCTACACTCTATACCCTACACTCTATACCCTACACTCTATACCATACACTCTATACCCTACACTTTACACTCTATACCCTACACTCTATACCCTACACTCTATACCATACACTCTATACCCTACACTCTATACCTTACACTCTATACCCTACACTCTACACCCTACACTCTCTACCTTACACTCTAAACCCTACACTCTACACTCTACACTCTATTCCATACACTCTATAACCTACCCTCTATATCCTACACTCTATACCCTACACTCTATACTCTATACCCTACACTCTATACCCTACACACTACACTCTATACCCTACAGTCGAATCCCTACACTTTATACCCTACACTCTATACCCTACACTCTATACCCTACACTCTATCCCCTACACTCTACACTCTATACCCTACACTCTACACTCTATACCCTACACTCTATACTCTACATTCTATACCCTACAATCTATACCATACACTCTATACCCTACACTCTATACCCTACACTCTATACCCTACAATCTACACTCTATACCCTACACTCTATAACATAAACTCTATACCCTACACTCTATACCCTACACTCTATACCCTACACTCTACACCCTACACTCTATACCATACACTCTATACCCAACACTCTACACTCTATACCCTACACTCTACACTCTATACCCTACACTCTATACCCTACACTCTATACCCTACACTCTACACTCTATACCCTACACTCTATTCCATATACTCTATATCCTACACTCTAAACCCTACACTCTACAATCTATACCCTACACTCTACACTTTACACTCTATACCCTACACTTTATACACTACACTCTATACTCTATTGCCTACACACTATACCCTACACTCTACACTCTATACCCTACACTCTACACTTTACACTCTATGCCCTACACTCTACACTCCATACTCTACAATCAATACCCTACACTCTATACCCTACACTCTATACCCTACACTCTACACTCTATACCCTACACTCTATACAATACACTCTATACCCTACACTCTATACCATACACTCTATACCCTACACTCTACACTCTCTACCCTACACTCTCTACCCTACACTCTATACCCTACACTCTATACTCTACACTCTATACCCTACACTCTACACTCTATACCCTACATTCTATACCCTACACTCTATACCCTACACTCTATACCCTACACTCTATACCATACACTCTATACCCTACACTTTACACTCTATACCCTACACTCTATACCCTACACTCTATACCATACACTCTATACCCTACACTCTCTACCTTACACTCTATACCCTACACTCTACACCCTACACTCTCTACCTTACACTCTAAACCCTACACTCTACACTCTACACTCTATTCCATACACTCTATAACCTACCCTCTATACCCTACACTCTATACCCTACACTCTATACTCTATACCCTACACTCTATACCCTACACACTACACTCTATACCCTACAGTCGAATCCCTACACTTTATACCCTACACTCTATACCCTACACTCTATACCCTACACTCTATACCCTACACTCTATCCCCTACACTCTACACTCTATACCCTACACTCTACACTCTATACCCTACACTCTATACTCTACATTCTATACCCTACAATCTATACCATACACTCTATACCCTACACTCTATACCCTACACTCTATACCCTACAATCTACACTCTATACCCTACACTCTATAACATAAACTCTATACCCTACACTCTATACCCTACACTCTATACCCTACACTCTATACCCTACGCTCTATACCCTATACCCTACACTCTATACCCTACACTCTATACCATACACTCTACACCCTACACTCTATACCCTACACTCTATACCCTACACTCTATACCCTACACTCTACACTCTATACCCTACACTCTATACCCTACACTCTATACTCTACACTCTATACCCTACACTCTATACCCTACACTCTACACTCTATACCCTACACTCTACACTCTATACCCTACACTCTATACTCTACACTCTATACCCTACAATCTATACCATACACTCTATACCCTACACTCTATACCCTACACTCTATACCCTACAATCTACACTCTATACCCTACACTCTATAACATAAACTCTATACCCTACACTCTATACCCTACACTCTATACCCTACACCCTACACTCTATACCCTACACTCTACACTTTATACCCTACACTCTATACTATACACTCTATAACCTACACTCTATACCCTACACTCTATACCCTACACTCGAATCCATACACTCTACACTCTATACCCTACACTCTATACCCTACACTCTATACTCTATACCCTACACTCTATACCCTACACTCTACACTCTATACCCTACACTCTATACCCTACACTCTATACCCTACACTCTATACCCTACACTTTATACCCTAAACTCTACACTCTACACTCTATTCCATATACTCTATACCCTACCCTCTAGACCCTATACTCTATACCCTACACTCTATACTCTACACTCTATACCCTACACACTACATTCTATACCCTACACTCGAATCCCTACACTCTACACTCTATACCCTACACTCTATACCCTACACTCTATACCCTACACTCTATACCCTACACTCTATACCCTACACTCTAAACCCTACGCTCTACACTCTACACTCTATACCCTACACTCTATACCCTACACTCTATACCCTACACTCTACACTCTATACCCTACACTCTATACCATACACTCTATACCCTACACTCTACACTCTATACCCTACACTCTATACCCTACACTCTACACTCTAAACCCTACACTCTATACCCTACACTCTATACTCTACACTCTATACTCTATACCCTACACTCTATACCCTACACTCTATACCCTACACTCTATACCCTACAATCTACATTCTATACCCTACACTCTATAACATAAACTCTATACCCTACACTCTATACCCTACACTCTATACCCTACACCCTACACTCTATACCCTACACTCTACACTTTATACCCTACACTCTATACCATACACTCTATACCCTACACTTTATACCCTACACTTTATAACCTACACTCTACACTCTATTCCATACACTCTATACCCTACACTCTATACCCTACACTCTATACCCTACACTCTACACTCTATACCCTACACTCTATACCCTACTCTCTATACTCTATACTCTACACTCTATACCCTACACTCTATACCCTACACTCGAATCCATACACTCTACACTCTATACCCTACACTCTATACCCTACACTCTATACTCTATACCCTACACTCTATACCCTACACTCTACACTCTATACCCTACACTCTATACCCTACACTCTATACCCTACACTCTACACTCTATACCCTACACTATACACTCTATACCCTACAATCTATACCCTACACTCTATACCCTACACTCTACACTCTATACCCTACACTCTATTCCATATACTCTATATCCTACACTCTAAACCCTACACTCTACACTCTATACCCTACACTCTACACTTTACACTCTATACACTACACTTTATACCCTACACTCTATACTCTATAGCCTACACACTATACCCTACACTCTACACTCTATACCCTACACTCTACACTTTACACTCTATACCCTACACTCTACACTCCATACCCTACAATCAATACCCTACACTCTATACCCTACACTCTATACCCTACACTCTACACTCTATACCCTACACTCTATACAATACACTCTATACCCTACACTCTATACCATACACTCTATACCCTACACTCTACACTCTCTACCCTACACTCTCTACCCTACACTCTGTACCCTACACTCTATACCCTACACTCTATACTCTACACTCTATACCCTACACTCTACACTCTATACCCTACATTCTATACCCTACACTCTATACCCTACACTCTATACCCTACACTCTATACCATACACTCTATACCCTACACTTTACACTCTATACCCTACACTCTATACCCTACACTCTATACCATACACTCTATACCCTACACTCTATACCTTACACTCTATACCCTACACTCTACACCCTACACTCTCTACCTTACACTCTAAACCCTACACTCTACACTCTACACTCTATTCCATACACTCTATAACCTACCCTCTATACCCTACACTCTATACCCTACACTCTATACTCTATACCCTACACTCTATACCCTACACACTACACTCTATACCCTACAGTCGAATCCCTACACTTTATACCCTACACTCTATACCCTACACTCTATACCCTACACTCTATCCCCTACACTCTACACTCTATACCCTACACTCTACACTCTATACCCTACACTCTATACTCTACATTCTATACCCTACAATCTATACCATACACTCTATACCCTACACTCTATACCCTACACTCTATACCCTACAATCTACACTCTATACCCTACACTCTATAACATAAACTCTATACCCTACACTCTATACCCTACACTCTATACCCTACACTCTACACCCTACACTCTATACCATACACTCTATACCCAACACTCTACACTCTATACCCTACACTCTACACTCTATACCCTACACTCTATACCCTACACTCTATACCCTACACTCTACACTCTATACCCTACACTCTATTCCATATACTCTATATCCTACACTCTAAACCCTACACTCTACAATCTATACCCTACACTCTACACTTTACACTCTATACCCTACACTTTATACACTACACTCTATACTCTATTGCCTACACACTATACCCTACACTCTACACTCTATACCCTACACTCTACACTTTACACTCTATGCCCTACACTCTACACTCCATACTCTACAATCAATACCCTACACTCTATACCCTACACTCTATACCCTACACTCTACACTCTATACCCTACACTCTATACAATACACTCTATACCCTACACTCTATACCATACACTCTATACCCTACACTCTACACTCTCTACCCTACACTCTCTACCCTACACTCTATACCCTACACTCTATACTCTACACTCTATACCCTACACTCTACACTCTATACCCTACATTCTATACCCTACACTCTATACCCTACACTCTATACCCTACACTCTATACCATACACTCTATACCCTACACTTTACACTCTATACCCTACACTCTATACCCTACACTCTATACCATACACTCTATACCCTACACTCTCTACCTTACACTCTATACCCTACACTCTACACCCTACACTCTCTACCTTACACTCTAAACCCTACACTCTACACTCTACACTCTATTCCATACACTCTATAACCTACCCTCTATAACCTACACTCTATACCCTACACTCTATACTCTATACCCTACACTCTATACCCTACACACTACACTCTATACCCTACAGTCGAATCCCTACACTTTATACCCTACACTCTATACCCTACACTCTATACCCTACACTCTATCCCCTACACTCTACACTCTATACCCTACACTCTACACTCTATACCCTACACTCTATACTCTACATTCTATACCCTACAATCTATACCATACACTCTATACCCTACACTCTATACCCTACACTCTATACCCTACAATCTACACTCTATACCCTACACTCTATAACATAAACTCTATACCCTACACTCTATACCCTACACTCTATACCCTACACTCTACACCCTACACTCTATACCATACACTCTATACCCAACACTCTACACTCTATACCCTACACTCTACACTCTATACCCTACACTCTATACCCTACACTCTATACCCTACACTCTACACTCTATACCCTACACTCTATTCCATATACTCTATATCCTACACTCTAAACCCTACACTCTACAATCTATACCCTACACTCTACACTTTACACTCTATACCCTACACTTTATACACTACACTCTATACTCTATTGCCTACACACTATACCCTACACTCTACACTCTATACCCTACACTCTACACTTTACACTCTATGCCCTACACTCTACACTCCATACTCTACAATCAATACCCTACACTCTATACCCTACACTCTATACCCTACACTCTACACTCTATACCTTACACTCTATACAATACACTCTATACCCTACACTCTATACCATACACTCTATACCCTACACTCTACACTCTCTACCCTACACTCTCTACCCTACAATCTATACCCTACACTCTATACTCTACACTCTATACCCTACACTCTACACTCTATACCCTACATTCTATACCCTACACTCTATACCCTACACTCTATACCCTACACTCTATACCATACACTCTATACCCTACACTCTACACTCTATACCCTACACTCTATACCCTACACTCTATACCATACACTCTATACCCTACACTCTATACCTTACACTCTATACCCTACACTCTACACCCTACACTCTCTACCTTACACTCTAAACCCTACACTCTACACTCTACACTCTATTCCATACACTCTATAACCTACCCTCTATACCCTACACTCTATACCCTACACTCTATACTCTATACCCTACACTCTATACCCTACACACTACATTCTATACCCTACACTCGAATCCCTACACTCTATACCCTACACTCTATACCCTACATTCTATACCCTACACTCTATCGCCTACACTCTACACTCTATACCCTACACTCTACACTCTATACCCTACACTCTATACTCTACACTCTATACCCTACAATCTATACCATACACTCTATACCCTACACTCTATACCCTACAATCTACACTCTATACCCTACACTCTATAACATAAACTCTATACCCTACACTCTATACCCTACACTCTATACCCTACACCCTACACTCTATACCCTACACTCTACACTTTATACCCTACACTCTATACCATACACTCTATACCCTACACTCTATTCCCTACACTTTATAACCTACACTCTACACTCTATTCCATACACTCTATACCCTACACTCTATACCCTACACTCTATACCCTACACTCTACACTCTATACCCTACACTCTATACCCTACTCTCTATACTCTATACTCTACACTCTATACCCTACACTCTATACCCTACACTCTATACCCTACACTTTATACCCTAAACTCTACACTCTACACTCTATTCCATACACTCTATACCCTACCCTCTAGACCCTATACTCTATACCCTACACTCTATACTCTACACTCTATACCCTACACACTGCATTCTATACCCTACACTCGAATCCCTACACTCTACACTCTATACCCTACACAATATACCCTACACTCTATACCCTACACTCTATACCCTACACTCTATACCCTACACTCTAAACCCTACGCTCTACACTCTATACCCTACACTCTACACTCTATACCCTACACTCTATACCCTACACTCTATACCCTACACTCTACACTCTATACCCTACACTCTATACCATACACTCTATACCCTACACTCTACACTCTGTACCCTACACTCTATGCCCTACACTCTACACTCTAAACCCTACACTCTATACCCTACACTCTATACTCTACACTCTATACTCTATACCCTACACTCTATACCCTACACTCTATACCCTACATTCTACACTCTATACCCTACACTCTACACTCTATACCCTACACTCTATAACATACACTCTATACCCTACACTCTATACCCTACACTCGAATCCATACACTCTACACTCTATACCCTACACTCTATACCCTACACTCTATACTCTATACCCTACACTCTATACCCTACACTCTACACTCTATACCCTACACTCTATACCCTACACTCTATACCCTACACTTTATACCCTAAACTCTACACTCTACACTCTATTCCATACACTCTATACCCTACCCTCTAGACCCTATACTCTATACCCTACACTCTATACTCTACACTCTATACCCTACACACTGCATTCTATACCCTACACTCGAATCCCTACACTCTACACTCTATACCCTACACTCTATACCCTACACTCTATACACTACACTCTATACCCTACACTCTATACCCTACACTCTAAACCCTACGCTCTACACTCTATACCCTACACTCTACACTCTATACCCTACACTCTATACCCTACACTCTATACCCTACACTCTACACTCTATACCCTACACTCTATACCATACACTCTATACCCTACACTCTACACTTTGTACCCTACACTCTATGCCCTACACTCTACACTCTAAACCCTACACTCTATACCCTACACTCTATACTCTACACTCTATACTCTATACCCTACACTCTATACCCTACACTCTATACCCTACACTCTATACCCTACATTCTACACTCTATACCCTACACTCTACACTCTATACCCTACACTCTATAAAATACACTCTATACCCTACACTCTACACTCTATACCCTACACTCTATACTGTACACTCTATACCCTACACTCTACACTCTATACCCTACACTCTATACCATACACTCTACACCCTACACTCTATACCCTACACTCTACGCTCTATACCCTACACTCTAAACCATACACTCTACACCCTACACTCTATACCTTACACTCTATACCCTACACTCTACACTCTATACCTGACACTCTATACCCTACACTCTACAATCTATACCCTACACTCTATACCCTACACTCTATACCATACACTCTATACCCTACACTCTACACTCTATACCCTACACTCTATACCCTACACTCTATACCTTACACTCTATACCCTACACTCTATACCCTACACTCTATACCCTACACCCTACACTCTCTACCTTACACTCTAAACCCTACACTCTACACTCTATACCCTACACTCCACATTCTATACCCTACACTCTATAACATAAACTCTATACCCTACACTCTATACCCTACACTCTATACCGGACACTCTTTACTCTACACTCTGTACCCTACACTCTATACCCTACACTCTATACCCTACACTCTACACTCTATACCCTACACTCTATACCATACACTCTATACCCTACACTCTATACCCTACACTCTATACACTACACTCTACACTCTATACCCTACACTCTATAACATACACTCTATACCTTACACTCTCTACCTTACACTCTATACCCTACACTCTACACCCTACACTCTACACTCTACACCCTACAATCTACACTCTATACCCTAAACACTATACCCTACACTCTATAACCTACACTCTATACCCTACACCCAACACTCTATACCCTACACTCTACACTCTATACCCTACACTCTATACCCTACACTCTATACCCTACACTCTATACCATACACTCTATACCCTACACTTTATACCCTACACTCTACACTCTATTCCATGCACTCTATAACCTACACTCTATACCCTACACTCTATACCCTACACTCTACAGTCTATACCTTACACTCTACACCCTACACTCTATACGCTACACTCTATACTCTATACCCTACACTCTATACCCTACACTCTACACTTTATACCCTACACTCGGATCCCTACAATCTACACTCTATACCCTACACTTTATACCCTACACTCTATACCCTACACTCTACACTCTATAACCTACACTCTACACTCTATACCCTACACTCTATACCATACACTCTATACCCTACACTCTATACCCTACACTCTATACCCTACACTCTATACCCTACACTCTACACTCTATACCCTACACTCTATACCATACACTCTATACCCTACACTCTATACCCTACACTCTACACCCTACACTCTATAACATACACTCTATACCTTACACTCTCTACCTTACACTCTATACCCTACACTCTACACTCTACACCCTACACTCTACACTCTACACCCTACAATCTACACTCTATACCCTACACTCTACACTATAATCCCTACACTCCATACCATACACTCTATACCCTACACGCTATACCCTACACTCTATACCCCACACTATACACTCTATACCCTACACTCTATACCATACACTCTATACCCTACACTCTATACCGTACACTCTACACTCTATACCCTACAATCTATACCCTACACTCTATACCCTACACTCTATACCCTACACTCTACACTCTATACCCTACACTCTATTCCCTACACTCTATACCCTACGCTCTATACCCTATACCCTACACTCTATACCCTACACTCTATACCATACACTCTACACCCTACACTCTATACCCTACACTCTATACCCTACACTCTATACCCTACACTCTACACTCTATACCCTACACTCTATACCCTACACTCTATACTCTACACTCTATACCCTACACTCTATACCCTACACTCTACACTCTATACCCTACACTCTACACTCTATACCCTACACTCTATACTCTACACTCTATACCCTACAATCTATACCATACACTCTATACCCTACACTCTATACCCTACACTCTATACCCTACAATCTACACTCTATACCCTACACTCTATAACATAAACTCTATACCCTACACTCTATACCCTACACTCTATACCCTACACCCTACACTCTATACCCTACACTCTACACTTTATACCCTACACTCTATACTATACACTCTATAACCTACACTCTATACCCTACACTTTATAACCTACACTCTACACTCTATTCCATACACTCTATACCCTACACTCTATACCCAACACTCTATACCCTACACTCTACACTCTATACCCTACACTCTATACCCTACTCTCTATACTCTATACTCTACACTCTATACCCTACACTCTATACCCTACACTCTATACCCTACACTCGAATCCATACACTCTACACTCTATACCCTACACTCTATACCCTACACTCTATACTCTATACCCTACACTCTATACCCTACACTCTACACTCTATACCCTACACTCTATACCCTACACTCTATACCCTACACTCTATACCCTACACTTTATACCCTAAACTCTACACTCTACACTCTATTCCATACACTCTATACCCTACCCTCTAGACCCTATACTCTATACCCTACACTCTATACTCTACACTCTATACCCTACACACTACATTCTATACCCTACACTCGAATCCCTACACTCTACACTCTATACCCTACACTCTATACCCTACACTCTATACCCTACACTCTATACCCTACACTCTATACCCTACACTCTAAACCCTACGCTCTACACTCTATACCCTACACTCTACACTCTATACCCTACACTCTATACCCTACACTCTATACCCTACACTCTACACTCTATACCCTACACTCTATACCATACACTCTATACCCTACACTCTACACTCTATACCCTACACTCTATACCCTACACTCTACACTCTAAACCCTACACTCTATACCCTACACTCTATACTCTACACTCTATACTCTATACCCTACACTCTATACCCTACACTCTATACCCTACACTCTATACCCTACAATCTACACTCTATACCCTACACTCTATAACATAAACTCTATACCCTACACTCTATACCCTACACTCTATACCCTACACCCTACACTCTATACCCTACACTCTACACTTTATACCCTACACTCTATACCATACACTCTATACCCTACACTTTATACCCTACACTTTATAACCTACACTCTACACTCTATTCCATACACTCTATACCCTACACTCTATACCCTACACTCTATACCCTACACTCTACACTCTATACCCTACACTCTATACCCTACTCTCTATACTCTATACTCTACACTCTATACCCTACACTCTATACCCTACACTCGAATCCATACACTCTACACTCTATACCCTACACTCTATACCCTACACTCTATACTCTATACCCTACACTCTATACCCGACACTCTACACTCTATACCCTACACTCTATACCCTACACTCTATACCCTACACTCTACACTCTATACCCTACACTATACACTCTATACCCTACAATCTATACCCTACACTCTATACCCTACACTCTACACTCTATACCCTACACTCTATTCCATATACTCTATATCCTACACTCTAAACCCTACACTCTACACTCTATACCCTACACTCTACACTTTACACTCTATACACTACACTTTATACCCTACACTCTATACTCTATAGCCTACACACTATACCCTACACTCTACACTCTATACCCTACACTCTACACTTTACACTCTATACCCTACACTCTACACTCCATACCCTACAATCAATACCCTACACTCTATACCCTACACTCTATACCCTACACTCTACACTCTATACCCTACACTCTATACAATACACTCTATACCCTACACTCTATACCATACACTCTATACCCTACACTCTACACTCTCTACCCTACACTCTCTACCCTACACTCTATACCCTACACTCTATACTCTACACTCTATACCCTACACTCTACACTCTATACCCTACATTCTATACCCTACACTCTATACCCTACACTCTATACCCTACACTCTATACCATACACTCTATACCCTACACTCTACACTCTACACCCTACACTCTCTACCTTACACTCTAAACCCTACACTCTACACTCTACACTCTATTCCATACACTCTATAACCTACCCTCTATACCCTACACTCTATACCCTACACTCTATACTCTATACCCTACACTCTATACCCTACACACTACACTCTATACCCTACAGTCGAATCCCTACACTTTATACCCTACACTCTATACCCTACACTCTATACCCTACACTCTATCCCCTACACTCTACACTCTATACCCTACACTCTACACTCTATACCCTACACTCTATACTCTACATTCTATACCCTACAATCTATACCATACACTCTATACCCTACACTCTATACCCTACACTCTATACCCTACAATCTACACTCTATACCCTACACTCTATAACATAAACTCTATACCCTACACTCTATACCCTACACTCTATACCCTACACTCGACACCCTACACTCTATACCATACACTCTATACCCAACACTCTACACTCTATACCCCACACTCTACACTCTATACCCTACACTCTATACCCTACACTCTATACCCTACACTCTACACTCTATACCCTACACTCTATTCCATATACTCTATATCCTACACTCTAAACCCTACACTCTACACTCTATACCCTACACTCTATAACATACACTCTATACCCTACACTCTATACCCTACACTCGAATCCATACACTCTACACTCTATACCCTACACTCTATACCCTACACTCTATACCCTACACTCTATACCCTACACTCTACACTCTATACCCTACACTCTATACCCTACACTCTATACCCTACACTATATACCCTACACTTTATACCCTAAACTCTACACTCTACACTCTTTTCCATACACTCTATACCCTACCCTCTAGACCCTATACTCTATACCCTACACTCTATACTCTACACTCTATACCCTACACACTGCATTCTATACCCTACACTCGAATCCCTACACTCTACACTCTATACCCTACACTCTATACCCTACACTCTATACCCTACACTCTATACCCTACACTCTATACCCTACACTCTATACCCTACACTCTAAACCCTACGCTCTACACTCTATACCCTACACTCTACACTCTATACCCTACACTCTATACCCTACACTCTATACCCTACACTCTACACTCTATACCCTACACTCTATACCATACACTCTATACCCTACACTCTACACTCTGTACCCTACACTCTATGCCCTACACTCTACACTCTAAACCCTACACTCTATACCCTACACTCTATACTCTACACTCTATACTCTATACCCTACACTCTATACCCTACACTCTATACCCTACACTCTATACCCTACATTCTACACTCTATACCCTACACTCTACACTCTATACCCTACACTCTATAACATACACTCTATACCCTACACTCTACACTCTATACCCTACACTCTATACTGTACACTCTAAACCCTACACTCTACACTCTATACCCTACACTCTATACCATACACTCTACACCCTACACTCTATACCCTACACTCTACGCTCTATACCCTACACTCTAAACCATACACTCTACACCCTACACTCTATACCATACACTCTATACCCTACACTCTACACTCTATACCTGACACTCTATACCCTACACTCTACAATCTATACCCTACACTCTATACCCTACACTCTATACCATACACTCTATACCCTACACTCTACACTCTATACCCTACACTCTATACCCTACACTCTATACCTTACACTCTATACCCTACACTCTATACCCTACACTCTATACCCTACACCCTACACTCTCTACCTTACACTCTAAACCCTACACTCTACACTCTATACCCTACACTCCACATTCTATACCCTACACTCTATAACATAAACTCTATACCCTACACTCTATACCCTACACTCTATACCGTACACTCTTTACCGTACACTCTGTACCCTACACTCTATACCCTACACTCTATACCCTACACTCTACACTCTATACCCTACACTCTATACCATACACTCTATACCCTACACTCTATACCCTACACTCTACACTCTATACCCTACACTCTATAACATACACTCTATACCTTACACTCTCTACCTTACACTCTATACCCTACACTCTACACCCTACACTCTACACTCTACACCCTACAATCTACACTCTATACCCTAAACACTATACCCTACACTCTATAACCTACACTCTATACCCTACACCCTACACTCTATACCCTACACTCTACACTCTATACCCTACACTCTATACCCTACACTCTATAACCTACACTCTATACCATACACTCTATACCCTACACTTTATACCCTACACTCTACACTCTATTCCATGCACTCTATAACCTACACTCTATACCCTACACTCTATACCCTACACTCTACAGTCTATACCTTACACTCTACACCCTACACTCTATACGCTACACTATATACTCTATACCCTACACTCTATACCCTACACTCTACACTCTATACTCTACACTCGGATCCCTACAATCTACACTCTATACCCTACACTCTATACCCTACACTTTATACCCTACACTCTATACCCTACACTCTACACTCTATAACCTACACTCTACACTCTATACCCTACACTCTATACCATACACTCTATACCCTACACTCTATACCCTACACTCTATACCCTACACTCTATACCCTACACTCTACACTCTATACCCTACACTCTATACCATACACTCTATACCCTACACTCTATACCCTACACTCTACACCCTACACTCTATAACATACACTCTATACCTTACACTCTCTACCTTACACTCTATACCCTACACTCTACACTCTACACCCTACACTCTACACTCTACACCCTACAATCTACACTCTATACCCTACACTCTACACTATAATCCCTACACTCCATACCATACACTCTATACCCTACACGCTATACCCTACACTCTATACCCCACACTATACACTCTATACCCTACACTCTACACTCTATACCATACACTCTATACCCTACACTCTATACCGTACACTCTACACTCTATACCCTACAATCTATACCCTACACTCTATACCCTACACTCTATACCCTACACTCTACACTCTATACCCTACACTCTATTCCCTACACTCTATACCCTACGCTCTATACCCTATACCCTACAATCTATACCCTACACTCTATACCATACACTCTACACCCTACACTCTATACCCTACACTCTATACCCTACACTCTATACCCTACACTCTACACTCTATACCCTACACTCTATACCCTACACTCTATACTCTACACTCTATACCCTACACTCTATACCCTACACTCTATACCCTACACTCTACACTCTATACCCTACACTCTATACCCTACACTCTATTCCCTACACTCTATACTCTACACTTTATACAATACACTGTATACCCTACACCCTACACTCTATACCCTACACTCTACACTCTATACCCTACACTCTATACCATACCCTCTATACCCTACACTCTATACCCTACACTCTATACCCTACACTATACACTCTATACCCTACACTCTACACTGTATACCATACACTCTATACCCTACACTCTATACCCTACACTCTACACTCTATACCCTACACTCTACACCCTACACTCTATACCATACACTCTATACCCTACACTCTATACCCTACTCTCTATACCCTACACCCTACGCTCTATACCCTACACTCTACACTCTATACCCTACACTCTATTCCATACACTCTATACCCTACTCTATACTCTACACTCTATACCCTACACTCTACACTCTATACCCTACACTCTACACCCTACACTCTATACCATACACTATATACCCTACACTCTATACCCTACACTCTAATCCCTACACTCTACACTCTATACCCTACACTCTACACCCTACACTCTATACCATACACTCTATACCCTACACTCTACACTCTATACCCTACACTCTATACCCTACACCCTACGCTCTATACCCTACACTCTATACCCTACAATCTACACTCTATACCCTACACTCTATTCCATACACTCTATACCCTACACTCTATACCCTACACTCTACACTCTATACCCTACAATCTACACTTTACACTCTATATACTACACTCTATACCCTACACTCTACACTCTATACCCTACACTCTATACCCTACACTCTACACTCTATACCCTACACTCTATACCCTACACTCTATACTCTACACTCTATACCCTACACTCTATACCCTACACTCTACACCCTACACTCTATACCATACACTCTATACCCTACACTCTAAACTCTATACCCTACACTCTATACCCTACACTCTATACCCTACACCCTACGCTCTATGCCCTACACTCTATACCCTACAGTCTACACTCTATACCCTACACTCTATTCCATACACACTATACCCTACACTCTACACTCTATACCCTACACTCTACACTTTACACTCTATACCCTACACTCTATACCCTACACTCTACACTCTATACCCTACACTCTATACCCTACACTCTATACCCTACACTCTACACTCTACACTCTATACCCTACACTCTATACCCTACACTCTATACCCTACACCCTACGCTCTATGCCCTACACTCTATACCCTACAGTCTACACTTTCTACTCTACAATCTACACTCTATACCCTACACTCTATACCCTACACTCTATACCCTACACTGTATTCCATATACTCTATACCCTACACTCTAAACCCTACACTCTACACTCTATACCCTACACTCTATACTCTACACTCTATACCCTACACTCTATACCCTACACTCTGTACCCTACACTCTACACTCTATACCCTACACTCTATACCCTACACTCTATTCCCTACACTCTATACCCTACACTTTATACAATACACTGTATACCCTACACCCTACACTCTAAACCCTACACTCTACACTCTATACCCTACACTCTATACCATACCCTCTATACCCTACACTCTATACCCTACACTATACACTCTATACCCTACACTCTACACTGTATACCATACACTCTATACCCTACACTCTATACCCTACACTCTACACTCTATACCCTACACTCTACACCCTACACTCTATACCATACACTCTATACCCTACACTCTAAACTCTATACCCTACACTCTATACCCTACACTCTATACCCTACACCCTACGCTCTATGCCCTATACTCTATACCCTACAGTCTACACTCTATACCCTACACTCTATTCCATACACACTATACCCTACACTCTACACTCTATACCCTACACTCTACACTTTACACTCTATACCCTACACTCTATACCCTACACTCTACACTCTATACCCTACACTCTATACCCTACACTCTATACCCTACACTCTACACTCTACACTCTATACCCTACACTCTATACCCTACACTCTATACCCTACACCCTACGCTCTATGCCCTACATTCTATACCCTACAGTCTACACTTTCTACTCTACAATCTACACTCTATACCCTACACTCTATACCCTACACTCTATACCCTACACTCTATACCCTACACTGTATTCCATATACTCTATACCCTACACTCTAAACCCTACACTCTACACTCTATACCCTACACTCTACACTTTACACTCTGTACCCTACACTGTATACCCTACACTCTATACTCTATACCCTACACTCTATACCATACACTCTATACCCTACACTCTATACCCTACACTCTACACTCTATACCCTACACTCTACACTCTATACCCTACACTCTATACCCTACACTCTATACCCTACACTCTATACCCTACACTCTACCCTACACTCTATACCCTACACTCAATACCCTACACTCTACACTCTATACCCTACACTCTCCACTTTACACTCTATACCCTACAATCTATACCCTACACTCTACACTCTATACCCTACACTCTATACCCTACACTCTATACCCTACACTCTACACTCTACACTCTATACCCTACACTCTGTACCCTACACCCTACACTTTATACCCTACACTCTATAACCTACACTCTGCACTCTATACCCTACACTCTATACAATACACTCTATACCCTACTCTCTAGACCCTACACTCTATACCCTACACTATACACTCTATACCCTACACTCTACACTGTATACCATACACTCTATACCCTACACTCTGTACCCTAAACTCTACACTCTATACCCCACACTCTACACCCTACACTCTGTACCATACACTCTATACCCTACACTCTACACTCTATACCCTACACTCTACACCCTACACTCTATACCCCTACACTGTATTCCATATACTCTATACCCTACACTCTAAATCCTACACTCTACACTCTAAACCATACACTCTACTCTTTACACTCTATACCCTACACTCTATTCCCTACACTCTATACTCTATATCCTACACTCTATACCCTACACTCTACACTCTATACCCTACACTCTACACTTTACACTCTATACCCTACACTCTATACCCTACAATCAATACCCTACACTCTATACCCTACACTCTACACTCTATACCCTACACTCTATACCATACACTCTATACCCTACACTCTATACCATAGACTCTATACCCTACACTCTACACTCTATACCCTACACTATCTACCCTACACTCTATACCCTACACTCTATACTCTACACTCTATACCCTACACTCTACACTCTATACCCTACATTCTATACCCTACACTCTATACCCTACACTCTATACCCTACACTCAATACCCTACACTCTATACCATACACTCTATACCATACACTCTATACCCTACACTCTATACCATACACTCTATACCTTACACTCTATACCCTACACTCTATACCCTACACTCTACACTCTATACCCTACACTCTACACCCTACACTCTATACCATACACTCTATACCCTACACTCTACACTCTATACCCTACACTCTATACCCTACACTCTATACCCTACACTGTATTCCATATACTCTATACCCTACACTCTAAACCCTACACTCTACACTCTATACCCTACACTCTACACTTTACACTCTATACCCTACACTGTATACCCTACACTCTACACTCTATACACTACACTCTACACCCTACACTCTATACCATACACTCTATACCCTACACTCTACACTTTCTACTCTACAATCTACACTCTATACCCTACACTCTATAACATACACTCTATACCCTACACTCTATATCCTGCACTCTATACCCTACACTCTACACTCTATACCCTACACTCTATACCATACACTCTATACTCTACACTCTATACCCTAAACTCTATACCCTACACTCTACACTCTATACCCTACACTCTACACCCTACACTCTATACCATACACTCTATACCCTACACTCTATACCCTACACTCTACACTCTATACACTACACTCTACACCCTACACTCTATACCATACACTCTATACCCTACACTCTACACTCTATACCCTACACTCTATACCCTACACTCTATACCCTACACTGTATTCCATATACTCTATACCCTACACTCTAAACCCTACACTCTACACTCTATACCCTACACTCTACACTTTACACTCTATACCCTACACTGTATACCCTACACTCTATACTCTATACCCTACACTCTATGCCATACACTCTATACCCTACACTCTATACCCTACACTCTACACCCTACACTCTACACTCTATACCCTACACTCTACACTCTATACCCTACACTCTACACTCTATACCCTACACTCTATAATATACACTCAATACCCTACACTCTACACTCTATACCCTACACTCTATAACATACACTCTATACCCTACACTCTATACCCTACACTCTATACCTTACACTCTATACCCTACACTCTACACTCTACACCCTACACTCTACACTCTATACAATACACTCTATACCCTACACTCTATACCCTACACTCTATACCCTACACTCTATACCCCACACTCTATACCCTACACTCTACACTCTATACCCTACACTCTATAATATACACTCAATACCCTACACTCTACACTCTATACCCTACACTCTATAACATACACTCTATACCCTACACTCTATACCCTACACTCTATACCTTACACTCTATACCCTACACTCTACACTCTACACCCTACACTCTACACTCTATACCCTACACTCTATACCCTACACTCTATACCATACACTCTATACCCTACACTCAATACCATACACTCTATACCCTACACTTTATACCTTACACTCTACACTCTATTCCATACACTCTATACCCCACACTCTATAACCTACACTCTACACTCTATACCCTACACTCTACACTCCACACTCTATACCCTACACTCTGTAACATACACTCTATACCCTACACTCTATACCTTACACTCTATACCCTACACTCTACACCCTACACTCTACACTCTACACCCTACACTCTACACTCTATACCCTACACTCTATACCCTACACTCTATACCCTACTCTCTATACCCTAAACTTTACACTCTATACCCTACACTCTATACCCTACACTCTGTAAACTACACCCTACACTCTATACCCTACACTCTATAACCTACACTCTGCACTCTATACCCTACACTCTATACAATACACTCTATACCCTACACTCTATACCCTACACTATACACTCTATACCCTACACTCTACACTCTACACTGTATACCATACTCTCTATACCCTACACTCCATACCCTACACTCTACACTCTATACCCTACACTCTACACCCTACACTCTATACCATACACTCTATACCCAACACTCTACACTCTATACCCTACACTCTACACTCTATACCCTACACTCTATACCCTACACTCTACACTCTAAACCCTACACTCTATTCCATATACTCTATACCCTACACTCTAAACCCTACACTCTACACTCTATACCCTACACTCTACACTTTACACTCTATACCCTACACTCTATACCCTACACTCTATACTCTATAGCCTACACACTATACCCTACACTCTACACTCTATAACCTACACTCTACACTTTACACTCTATACCCTACACTCTACACCATACACTCTATACCCTACACTCTATACCCTACACTCTACACTCCATACCCTACAATCAATACCCCACACTCTATACCCTACACTCTATACCCTACACTCTACACTCTATACCCTACACTCTATACCATACACTCTATACCCTACACTCTATACCATACACTCTATACCCTACACTCTACACTCTCTAAACTACACTCTCTACCCTACACTCTATACCCTACACTCTATACTCTACACTCTACACTCTATGCCCTACATTCTATAACCTACACTCTATACCCTACACTCTATACCCTACACACTATACCCTAAACTCTATACCATACACTCTATACCCTACACTCTACACTCTATACCCTACACTCTATACCCTACACTCTATACCATACACTCTATACCCTACACTCTATACCTTACACTCTATACCCTACACTCTACACTCTCTACTCTACACTCTACACTCTATACCCTACACTCTATGACATACACTCTATACCCTACACTCTATATCCTACACTCTATACCCTACACTCTACACTCTATACCCTACACTCTATACCATACACTCTATACCCTACACTCTATACCCTACACTCTATACCCTACACTCTACACTCTATACCCTACACTCTATACCATACACTCTATACCCTACACTCTACACTCTATACCCTACACTCTATTCCATATACTCTATACCCTACACTCTAAACACTACACTCTACACTCTATACCCTACAATCTACACTTTACACTCTATAACCTACACTCTATACCCTACACTCTACACTCTATACCCTACACTCTACACTCTACACTCTATACCCTACACTCGAATCCCTACACTCTACACTCTATACCCTACACTCTATACCCTACACTCTATGCCCTACACTCTACACTCTATACCCTACACTCTATACCCTACACACTATACCCTCCACTCTATACCCTCCACTCTATATCCTACACTCTACACTCTATACTCTACACTCTACACTCTATACCCTACACTCTATACCCTACACTTTATACCCTACACTCTATACCCTACACTCTATACCCTACACTCAATACCCTACACTCTACTCTCTATACCCTACACTCTATAACATACACTCAATACCCTATGCTCTACACTCTATACCCTACACTCTATAACATACACTCTATACCCTACACTCTATACCCTACACTCTACACTTCATACCCTACAATCAATACCCTACACTCTATACCCTACACTCTATACCCTACACTCTACACTCTATACCCTACACTCTATACCATACACTCTATACCCTACACTCTATACCATACACTCTATACCCTACACTCTACACTCTCTACCCTACACTCTCTACCCTACACTCTATACCCTACACTCTATACTCTACACTCTATACCCTACACTCTACACTCTATACCCTACATTCTATAACCTACACTCTATACCCTACACTCTATACCCTACACTCTATACCTTAAACTCTATACCATACACTCTATACCCTACACTCTACACTCTATACCCTACACTCTATACCCTACACTCTATACCATACACTCTATACCCTACACTCTATACCTTACACTCTATACCCTACACGCTACACTCTCTACTCTACACTCTACACTCTACAATCTATAACATACACTCTATACCCTACACTCTATATCCTACACTCTATACCCTACACTCTACACTCTCTACCCTACACTCTCTACCCTACACTCTATACCCTACACTCTATACTCTACACTCTATACCCTACACTCTACACTCTATACCCTACATTCTATAACCTACACTCTATACCCTACACTCTATACCCTACACTCTATACCTTAAACTCTATACCATACACTCTATACCCTACACTCTACACTCTATACCCTACACTCTATACCCTACACTCTATACCATACACTCTATACCCTACACTCTATACCTTACACTCTATACCCTACACTCTACACTCTCTACTCTACACTCTACACTCTACAATCTATAACATACACTCTATACCCTCCACTCTATATCCTACACTCTACACTCTATACTCTACACTCTACACTCTATACCCTACACTCTATACCCTACACTTTATACCCTACACTCTATACCCTACACTCTATACCCTACACTCAATACCCTACACTCTACACTCTATACCCTACACTCTATAACATACACTCAATACCCTATGCTCTACACTCTATACCCTACACTCTATAACATACACTCTATACCCTACACTCTATACCCTACACTCTACACTTCATACCCTACAATCAATACCCTACACTCTATACCCTACACTCTATACCCTACACTCTACACTCTATACCCTACACTCTATACCATACACTCTATACCCTACACTCTATACCATACACTCTATACCCTACACTCTACACTCTCTACCCTACACTCTCTACCCTACACTCTATACCCTACACTCTATACTCTACACTCTATACCCTACACTCTACACTCTATACCCTACATTCTATAACCTACACTCTATACCCTACACTCTATACCCTACACTCTATACCTTAAACTCTATACCATACACTCTATACCCTACACTCTACACTCTATACCCTACACTCTATACCCTACACTCTATACCATACACTCTATACCCTACACTCTATACCTTACACTCTATACCCTACACTCTACACTCTCTACTCTACACTCTACACTCTACAATCTATAACATACACTCTATACCCTACACTCTATATCCTACACTCTATACCCTACACTCTATACCATACACTCTATACCCTACACTCTATACCCTACACTCTATACCCTACACTCTACACTCTATACCCTACACTCTATACCATACACTCTATACCCTACACTCTACACTCTATACCCTACACTCTATTCCATATACTCTATACCCTACACTCTAAACACTACACTCTACACTCTATACCCTACAATCTACACTTTACACTCTATAACCTACACTCTATACCCTACACTCTACACTCTATACCCTACACTCTACACTCTATACCCTACACTCGAATCCCTACACTCTACACTCTATACCCTACACTCTATACCCTACACTCTATACCCTACACTCTACACTCTATACCCTACACTCTATACCCTACACACTATACCCTCCACTCTATACCCTCCACTCTATATCCTACACTCTACACTCTATACTCTACACTCTACACTCTATACCCTACACTCTATACCCTACACTCTATACCCTACACTCTATACCCTACACTCTATACCCTACACTCTATACCCTACACTCAATACCCTACACTCTACACTCTATACCCTACACTCTATAACATACACTCAATACCCTATACTCTACACTCTATACCCTACACTCTATAACATACACTCTATACCCTACACTCTATACCTTACACTCTATACCCTACACTCTACACCCTACACTCTACACTCTACACTCTACACTCTATACCCTACACTCTATACCCTACACTCTATACCATACACTCTATACCCTACACTCTATACCATACACTCTATACCCTACACTTTATACCTTACACTCTACACTCTATTCCATACACTCTATACCCTACACTCTATACCCTACACTCTACACTTCATACCCTACAATCAATACCCTACACTCTATACCCTACACTCTATACCCTACACTCTACACTCTATACCCTACACTCTATACCCTACACTCTATACCCTACACTCTATACCATACACTCTATACCCTACACTCTACACTCTCTACCCTACACTCTCTACCCTACACTCTATACCCTACACTCTATACTCTACACTCTATACCCTACACTCTACACTCTATACCCTACATTCTATAACCTACACTCTATACCCTACACTCTATACCCTACACTCTATACCTTAAACTCTATACCATACACTCTATACCCTACACTCTACACTCTATACCCTACACTCTATACCCTACACTCTATACCATACACTCTATACCCTACACTCTATACCTTACACTCTATACCCTACACTCTACACTCTCTACTCTACACTCTACACTCTACAATCTATAACATACACTCTATACCCTACACTCTATATCCTACACTCTATACCCTACACTCTACACTCTATACCCTACACTCTATACCATACACTCTATACCCTACACTCTATACCCTACACTCTATACCCTACACTCTACACTCTATACCCTACACTCTATACCATACACTCTATACCCTACACTCTACACTCTATACCCTACACTCTATTCCATATACTCTATACCCTACACTCTAAACACTACACTCTACACTCTATACCCTACAATCTACACTTTACACTCTATAACCTACACTCTATACCCTACACTCTACACTCTATACCCTACACTCTACACTCTATACCCTACACTCGAATCCCTACACTCTACACTCTATACCCTACACTCTATACCCTACACTCTATACCCTACACTCTACACTCTATACCCTACACTCTACACTCCACACTCTATACCCTACACTCTGTAACATACACTCTACACCCTACACTCTATACCTTACACTCTATACCCTACACTCTACACCCTACACTCTACACTCTACACCCTACACTCTACATTCTATAACCTACACTCTATACCCTACACTCTATACCCTACACTCTATACCTTAAACTCTATACCATACACTCTATACCCTACACTCTACACTCTATACCCTACACTCTATACCCTACACTCTATACCATACACTCTATACCCTACACTCTATACCTTACACTCTATACCCTACACTCTACACTCTCTACTCTACACTCTACACTCTACAATCTATAACATACACTCTATACCCTACACTCTATATCCTACACTCTATACCCTACACTCTCTACCCTACACTCTCTACCCTACACTCTATACCCTACACTCTATACTCTACACTCTATACCCTACACTCTACACTCTATACCCTACATTCTATAACCTACACTCTATACCCTACACTCTATACCCTACACTCTATACCTTAAACTCTATACCATACACTCTATACCCTACACTCTACACTCTATACCCTACACTCTATACCCTACACTCTATACCATACACTCTATACCCTACACTCTATACCTTACACTCTATACCCTACACTCTACACTCTCTACTCTACACTCTACACTCTACAATCTATAACATACACTCTATACCCTCCACTCTATATCCTACACTCTACACTCTATACTCTACACTCTACACTCTATACCCTACACTCTATACCCTACACTTTATACCCTACACTCTATACCCTACACTCTATACCCTACACTCAATACCCTACACTCTACACTCTATACCCTACACTCTATAACATACACTCAATACCCTATGCTCTACACTCTATACCCTACACTCTATAACATACACTCTATACCCTACACTCTATACCCTACACTCTACACTTCATACCCTACAATCAATACCCTACACTCTATACCCTACACTCTATACCCTACACTCTACACTCTATACCCTACACTCTATACCATACACTCTATACCCTACACTCTATACCATACACTCTATACCCTACACTCTACACTCTCTACCCTACACTCTCTACCCTACACTCTATACCCTACACTCTATACTCTACACTCTATACCCTACACTCTACACTCTATACCCTACATTCTATAACCTACACTCTATACCCTACACTCTATACCCTACACTCTATACCTTAAACTCTATACCATACACTCTATACCCTACACTCTACACTCTATACCCTACACTCTATACCCTACACTCTATACCATACACTCTATACCCTACACTCTATACCTTACACTCTATACCCTACACTCTACACTCTCTACTCTACACTCTACACTCTACAATCTATAACATACACTCTATACCCTACACTCTATATCCTACACTCTATACCCTACACTCTATACCATACACTCTATACCCTACACTCTATACCCTACACTCTATACCCTACACTCTACACTCTATACCCTACACTCTATACCATACACTCTATACCCTACACTCTACACTCTATACCCTACACTCTATTCCATATACTCTATACCCTACACTCTAAACACTACACTCTACACTCTATACCCTACAATCTACACTTTACACTCTATAACCTACACTCTATACCCTACACTCTACACTCTATACCCTACACTCTACACTCTATACCCTACACTCGAATCCCTACACTCTACACTCTATACCCTACACTCTATACCCTACACTCTATACCCTACACTCTACACTCTATACCCTACACTCTATACCCTACACACTATACCCTCCACTCTATACCCTCCACTCTATATCCTACACTCTACACTCTATACTCTACACTCTACACTCTATACCCTACACTCTATACCCTACACTCTATACCCTACACTCTATACCCTACACTCTATACCCTACACTCTATACCCTACACTCAATACCCTACACTCTACACTCTATACCCTACACTCTATAACATACACTCAATACCCTATACTCTACACTCTATACCCTACACTCTATAACATACACTCTATACCCTACACTCTATACCTTACACTCTATACCCTACACTCTACACCCTACACTCTACACTCTACACTCTACACTCTATACCCTACACTCTATACCCTACACTCTATACCATACACTCTATACCCTACACTCTATACCATACACTCTATACCCTACACTTTATACCTTACACTCTACACTCTATTCCATACACTCTATACCCTACACTCTATACCCTACACTCTACACTTCATACCCTACAATCAATACCCTACACTCTATACCCTACACTCTATACCCTACACTCTACACTCTATACCCTACACTCTATACCCTACACTCTATACCCTACACTCTATACCATACACTCTATACCCTACACTCTACACTCTCTACCCTACACTCTCTACCCTACACTCTATACCCTACACTCTATACTCTACACTCTATACCCTACACTCTACACTCTATACCCTACATTCTATAACCTACACTCTATACCCTACACTCTATACCCTACACTCTATACCTTAAACTCTATACCATACACTCTATACCCTACACTCTACACTCTATACCCTACACTCTATACCCTACACTCTATACCATACACTCTATACCCTACACTCTATACCTTACACTCTATACCCTACACTCTACACTCTCTACTCTACACTCTACACTCTACAATCTATAACATACACTCTATACCCTACACTCTATATCCTACACTCTATACCCTACACTCTACACTCTATACCCTACACTCTATACCATACACTCTATACCCTACACTCTATACCCTACACTCTATACCCTACACTCTACACTCTATACCCTACACTCTATACCATACACTCTATACCCTACACTCTACACTCTATACCCTACACTCTATTCCATATACTCTATACCCTACACTCTAAACACTACACTCTACACTCTATACCCTACAATCTACACTTTACACTCTATAACCTACACTCTATACCCTACACTCTACACTCTATACCCTACACTCTACACTCTATACCCTACACTCGAATCCCTACACTCTACACTCTATACCCTACACTCTATACCCTACACTCTATACCCTACACTCTACACTCTATACCCTACACTCTACACTCCACACTCTATACCCTACACTCTGTAACATACACTCTACACCCTACACTCTATACCTTACACTCTATACCCTACACTCTACACCCTACACTCTACACTCTACACCCTACACTCTACACTCTATACCCTACACTCTATACCCTACACTCTATACCCTACACTCTATACCCTACACTCTATACCCTAAACTCTACACTCTATACCCTACACTCTATAGCCTACACTCTATACTCTACACTCTATACCCTACACTCTATACCCTACACGCTATACCCTACACTCTGTACCCTACACCCTACACTCTATACCCTATACTCTATAACCTACACTCTGCACTCTATACCCTACACTCTATACAATACACTCTATACCCTACACTCTATACCCTACACTATACACTCTATACCCTACACTCTACACTCTACACTGTATACCATACTCTCTATACCCTACACTCCATACCCTACACTCTACACTCTATACCCTACACTCTACACCCTACACTCTATACCATACATTCTATACCCAACACTCTACACTCTATACCCTACACTCTACACTCTATACCCTACACTCTATACCCTACACTCTATACCCTACACTCTACACTCTATACCATACACTCTATTCCATATACTCTATACCCTACACTCTAAACCCTACACTCTACACTCTATACCCTACACTCTACACTTTACACTCTATACCCTACACTCTATACCCTACACTCTATACTCTATAGCCTACACTCTATACCCTACACTCTACACCATACACTCTATACCCTACACTCTATACCCTACACTCTACACTCCATACCCTACAATCAATACCCTACACTCTATACCCTACACTCTATACCCTACACTCTACACTCTATACCCTACACTCTATACCATACACTCTATACCCTACACTCTATACCATACACTCTATACCCTACACTCTACACTCTCTACCCTACACTCTCTACTCTACACTCTATACCCTACACTCTATACTCTACACTCTATGCCCTACACTCTACACTCTATACCCTACATTCTATACCCTACACTCTATACCCTACACTCTATACCCTACACTCTATACCATACACTCTATACCCTACACTCTACACTCTATACCCTACACTCTATACCCTACACTCTATACCATACACTCTATACCCTACACTCTATACCTTACACTCTATACCCTACACTCTACACTCTCTACTCTACACTCTACACTCTATACCCTACACTCTATACCATACACTCTATACCCTACACTCTATACCCTACACTCTATACCCTACACTCTATACCCTACACTCCATACCCTACACTCTACACTCTATACCCTACACTCTATACCATACACTCTATACTCTACACTCTACACTCTATACCCTACACTCTACACCCTACACTCTATACCATACACTCTATACCCAACACTCTACACTCTATACCCTACACTCTACACTCTATACCCTACACTCTATACCCTACACTCTATACCCTACACTCTACACTCTATACCCTACACTCTATACCATACACTCTATACCCTACACTCTATACCCTACACTCTATATCCTACACTCTATACCCTACACTCCATACCCTACACTCTACACTCTATACCCTACACTCTATACCATACACTCTATACCCTACACTCTACACTCTATACCCTACACTCTATTCCATATACTCTATACCCTACACTCTAAACACTACGCTCTACACTCTATAACCTACACTCTACACTTTACACTCTATACCCTACACTCTATACCCTACACTTTACACTCTATACCCTACACTCTACACTCTACACTGTATACCATACTCTCTATACTCTACACTCCATACCCTACACTCTACACTCTATACCCTACACTCTACACCCTACACTCTATACCATACACTCTATACCCAACACTCTACACTCTATACCCTACACTCTACACTCTATACCCTACACTCTATACCCTACACTCTATACCCTACACTCTACACTCTATACCCTACACTCTATTCCATATACTCTATACCCTACACTCTAAACCCTACACTCTACACTCTATACCCTACACTCTACACTTTACACTCTATACCCTACACTCTATACCCTACACTCTATACTCTATAGCCTACACACTATACCCTACACTCTACACTCTATACCCTACACTCTACACTTTACACTCTATACCCTACACTCTACACCATACACTCTATACCCTACACTCTATACCCTACACTCTACACTCCATACCCTACATTCAATACTCTACACTCTATACCCTACACTCTATACCCTACACTCTACACTCTATACCCTACACTCTATACAATACACTCTATACCCTACACTCTATACCATACACTCTATACCCTACACTCTACACTCTCTACCCTACACTCTCTACCCTACACTCTATACCCTACACTCTATACTCTACACTCTATAACCTACACTCTACACTCTATACCCTACACTCTATTCCATATACTCTATACCCTACACTCTAAACACTACACTCTACACTCTATAACCTACACTCTACACTTTACACTCTATACCCTACACTCTATACCCTACACTTTACACTCTATACCCTACACTCTACACTCTACACTGTATACCATACTCTCTATACCCTACACTCCATACCCTACACTCTACACTCTATGCCCTACACTCTACACCCTACACTCTATACCATACACTCTATACCCAACACTCTACACTCTATACCCTACACTCTACACTCTATACCCTACACTCTATACCCTACACTCTATACCCTACACTCTACACTCTATACCCTACACTCTATTCCATATACTCTATACCCTACACTCTAAACCCTACACTCTACACTCTATACCCTACACTCTACACTTTACACTCTATACCCTACACTCTATACCCTACACTCTATACTCTATAGCCTACACACTATACCCTACACTCTACACTCTATACCCTACACTCTACACCATACACTCTATACCCTACACTCTATACCCTACACTCTACACTCCATACCCTACAATCAATACTCTACACTCTATACCCTACACTCTATACCCTACACTCTACACTCTATACCCTACACTCTATAACATACACTCTATACCTTACACTCTCTACCTTACACTCTATATCCTACACTCTACACTCTACACCCTACACTCTACACTGTACACCCTACAATCTACACTCTATACCCTAAACTCTATACCCTACACTCTATAACCTACACTCTATACCCTACACCCTACACTCTATACCCTACACTCTACACTCTATACCCTACACTCTATACCCTACACTCTATACCCTACACTCTATACCCTACACTCTATACCATACACTCTATACCCTACACTTTATACCCTACACTCTACACTCTATTCCATACACTCTATACCCTACACTCTATACCCTACACTCTATACCCTACACTCTACAGTCTATACCCTACACTCTACACCCTACACTCTATACGCTACACTCTATACTCTATACCCTACACTCTATACCCTACACTATACACTCTATACCCTACACTCGGATCCCTACAATCTACACTCTATACCCTACACTCTATACCCTACACTTTATACCCTACACTCTATACCCTACACTCTACACTCTATAACCTACACTCTACACTCTATACCCTACACTCTATACCATACACTCTATACCCTACACTCTATACCCTACACTCTATACCCTACACTCTATACCCTACACTCTACACTCTATACCCTACACTCTATACCATACACTCTATACCCTACACTCTATACCCTACACTCTACACTCTATACCCTACACTCTATAGCATACACTCTATACCTTACACTCTCTACCTTACACTCTATACCCTACACTCTTCACTCTACACCCTACACTCTACACTCTACACCCTACAATCTACACTCTATACCCTACACTCTACACTATAATCCCTACACTCCATACCATACACTCTATACCCTACACGCTATACCCTACACTCTATACCCTACACTATACACTCTATACCCTACACTCTACACTCTATACCATACACTCTATACCCTACACTCTATACCGTACACTCTACACTCTATACCCTACAATCTATACCCTACACTCTATACCCTACACTCTATACCCTACACACTATACTCTACACTCCATTCCCTACACTCTATACCCTACACTCTACACTCTATACCCTACACTCTACACTCTATACCCTACACTCTATACCCTACACTCTATACCCTACACTCTATACCCTACACTCTACACTCTATACCCTACACTCTATACCATACACTCTATACCCTACACTCTATACCCTACACTCTACACTCTATACCCTACACTCTATAACATACACTCTATACCTTACACTCTCTACCTTACACTCTATACCCTACACTCTTCACTCTACACCCTACACTCTACACTCTACACCCTACAATCTACACTCTATACCCTACACTCTACACTATAATCCCTACACTCCATACCATACACTCTATACCCTACACGCTATACCCTACACTCTATACCCTACACTATACACTCTATACCCTACACTCTACACTCCATACCATACACTCTATACCCTACACTCTATACCGTACACTCTACACTCTATACCCTACAATCTATACCCTACACTCTATACCCTACACTCTATACCCTACACTCTACACACTATACCCTACACTCCATTCCCTACACTCTATACCCTACACTCTACACTCTATACCCTACACTCTACACTCTATACCCTACACTCTATACCCTACACTCTATACCCTACACTCTACACTCTATACCCTACACTCTATACCCTACACTCTATACCCTACACTCTATACCCTATACCCTACACTCTATACCCTACACTCTATACCATACACTCTATACCCTACACTCTATACCCTACACTCTATACCCTACACTCTACACTCTATACCCTACACTCTATACCCTACACTCTATACAATACACTCTACACTCTATACCATACACTCTATACCCTACACTCTATACTGTACACTCTACACTCTATACCCTACACTCTACACTCTATACCCTACACTCTATACCCTACACTCTATACCCTACACTCTATACCCTACACTCTATACCCTACACTCTACACTCTATACCCTACACTCTATACCCTACACTCTATACTCTACACTCTACACTCTATACCATACACTCTATACCCTACACTCTATACCGTACACTCTACACTCTATACCCTACAATCTATACCCTACACTCTATACCCTACACTCTATACCCTACACTCTACACACTATACCCTACACTCCATTCCCTACACTCTATACCCTACACTCTACACTCTATACCCTACACTCTACACTCTATACCCTACACTCTATACCCTACACTCTATACCCTACACTCTATACCCTACACTCTACACTCTATACCCTACACTCTATACCCTACACTCTATACCCTATACCGTACACTCTATACCCTACACTCTATACCATACACTCTATACCCTACACTCTATACCCTACACTCTATACCCTACACTCTATACCCTACACTCTATACCCTACACTCTACACTCTATACCCTACACTCTATACCCTACACTCTATACTCTACACTCTATACCCTACACTCTATACCCTACACTCTACACTCTATACCCTACATTCTATACCCTACACTCTATTCCCTACACTCTATACCCTACACTTTATACAATACACTGTATACCCTACACCCTACACTCTATACCCTACACTCTACACTCTATACCCTACACTCTATACCATACCCTCTATACCCTACACTCTATACCCTACACTCTATACCCTACACTATACACTCTATACCCTACACTCTACACTGTATACCATACACTCTATACCCTACACTCTATACCCTACACTCTACACTCTATACCCTACACTCTACACCCTACACTCTATACCATACACTCTATACCCTACACTCTACACTCTATACCCTACAATCTATACCCTACTCTCTATACCCTACACCCTACGCTCTATACCCTACACTCTACACTCTATACCCTACACTCTATTCCATACACTCTATACCCTACTCTATACTCTACACTCTATACCCTACTCTATACCCTACACTCTACACTCTATACCCTACACTCTACACTCTACACTCTATACCATACACTATATACCCTACACTCTATACCCTACACTCTAATCCCTACACTCTACACTATACCCTACACTCTACACCCTACACTCTATACCATACACTCTACACCCTACACTCTACACTCTATACCCTACACTCTATACCCTACACTCTATACCCTACACCCTACGCTCTATACACTACACTCTATACCCTACAGTCTACACTCTATAACCTACACTCTACACTTTACACTCTATACCCTACACTCTATACCCTACACTCTACACTCTATACCCTACACTCTATACCCTACACTCTATACCATACACTCTATACCCTACACTTTATACCCTACACTCTACACTCTATTCCATACACTCTATACCCTACACTCTATACCCTACACTCTATACCCTACACTCTACAGTCTATACCCTACACTCTACACCCTACACTCTATACGCTACACTCTATACTCTATACCCTACACTCTATACCCTACACTATACACTCTATACCCTACACTCGGATCCCTACAATCTACACTCTATACCCTACACTCTATACCCTACACTTTATACCCTACACTCTATACCCTACACTCTACACTCTATAACCTACACTCTACACTCTATTCCCTACACTCTATACCATACACTCTATACCCTACACTCTATACCCTACACTCTATACCCTACACTCTATACCCTACACTCTACACTCTATACCCTACACTCTATACCATACACTCTATACCCTACACTCTATACCCTACACTCTACACTCTATACCCTACACTCTATAACATACACTCTATACCTTACACTCTCTACCTTACACTCTATACCCTACACTCTTCACTCTACACCCTACACTCTACACTCTACACCCTACAATCTACACTCTATACCCTACACTCTACACTATAATCCCTACACTCCATACCATACACTCTATACCCTACATGCTATACCCTACACTCTATACCCTACACTATACACTCTATAACCTACACTCTACACTCTATACCATACACTCTATACCCTACACTCTATACCGTACACTCTACACTCTATACCCTACAATCTATACCCTACACTCTATACCCTACACTCTATACCCTACACTCTACACACTATACCCTACACTCCATTCCCTACACTCTATACCCTACACTCTACACTCTATACCCTACACTCTACACTCTATACCCTACACTCTATACCCTACACTCTATACCCTACACTCTATACCCTACACTCTACACTCTATACCCTACACTCTATACCCTACACTCTATACCCTACACTCTATACCCTATACCCTACACTCTATACCCTACACTCTATACTATACACTCTATACCCTACACTCTATACCCTACACTCTATACCCTACACTCTATACCCTACACTCTACACTCTATACCCTACACTCTATACCCTACACTCTATACTCTACACTCTATACCCTACACTCTATGCCCTACACTCTACACTCTATACCCTACACTCTATACCCTACACTCTATTCCCTACACTCTATACCCTACACTTTATACAATACACTGTATACCCTACACCCTACACTCTATACCCTACACTCTACACTCTATACCCTACACTCTATACCATACCCTCTATACCCTACACTCTATACCCTACACTCTATACCCTACACTATACACTCTATACCCTACACTCTACACTGTATACCATACACTCTATACCCTACACTCTATACCCTACACTCTACACTCTATACCCTACACTCTACACCCTACACTCTATACCATACACTCTATACCCTACACTCTACACTCTATACCCTACACTCTATACCCTACTCTCTATACCCTACACCCTACGCTCTATACCCTACACTCTACACTCTATACCCTACACTCTATTCCATACACTCTATACCCTACTCTATACTCTACACTCTATACCCTACTCTATACCCTACACTCTACACTCTATACCCTACACTCTACACTCTACACTCTATACCATACACTATATACCCTACACTCTATACCCTACACTCTAATCCCTACACTCTACACTATACCCTACACTCTACACCCTACACTCTATACCATACACTCTATACCCTACACTCTACACTCTATACCCTACACTCTATACCCTACACTCTATACCCTACACCCTGCGCTCTATACCCTACACTCTATACCCTACAGTCTACACTCTATAACCTGCACTCTACACTTTACACTCTATACCCTACACTCTATACCCTACACTCTACACTCTATACCCTACACTCTATACCCTACACTCTATACCCTACACTCTACACTCTATACCCTACACTCTATACCCTACACTCTATACTCTACACTCTACACTCTATTCCATACACTCTGTACCCTACACTCTATACCCTACACTCTACACTCTATACCCTACACTCTACACTTTACACTCTATACCCTACACAATATACCCTACACTCTACACTCTATACCCTACACTCTATACCCTACACTCTATACCCTACACTCTACACTCTATACCCTACACTCTATACCCTACACTCTATACTCTACACTCTATACCCTACACCCTACGCTCTATGCCCTACACTCTATACCCTACAGTCTACACTCTATACCCTACACTCTATTCCATACACACTATACCCTACACTCTACACTCTATACCCTACACTCTACACTTTACACTCTATACCCTACACTCTATACCCTACACTCTACACTCTATACCCTACACTCTATACCCTACACTCTACACTCTATACCCTACACTCTATACCATACACTCTATACCCTACACTCTATACCCTACACTTTATAACCTACACTCTACACTCTATACCCTACACTCTATTCCATACACTCTATACCCTACACTCTATACTCTACACTCTATACCCTACTCTATACCCTACACTCTACACTCTATACCCTACACTATATACCCTACACTCTATACCCTACACTCTACACTCTACACTCTATACCCTACACTCTATACCCTACACTCTATACCCTACACTCTACACTCTACACTCTATACCATACACTCTATACCCTACACTCTATACCCTACACTCTATACCCTACACTCTATACCCTACACTCTACACTCTATACCCTACACTCTATACCCTACACTCTATACTCTACACTCTATACCCAACACTCTATACCCTACACTCTACACTCTATACCCTACACTCTATATCCTACACTCTATTCCCTACACTCTATACCCTACATTTTATACAATACACTGTATACCCTACACCCTACACTCTATACCCTACACTCTACACTCTATACCCTACACTCTATACCATTCCCTCTATACCCTACACTCTATACCCTACACTCTATACCCTACACTATACACTCTATACCCTACACTCTACGCTGCATACCATACACTCTATACCCTACACTCTATACCCTACACTCTACACTCTATACCCTACACTCTACACCCTACACTCTATTCCATACACTCTATACCCTACACTCTACACTCTATACCCTACACTCTATACCCTACTCTCTATACCCTACACCCTACGCTCTATACCCTACACTCTACACTCTATACCCTACACTCTATTCCATACACTCTATACCCTACTCTATACTCTACACTCTATGCCCTACTCTATACCCTACACTCTACACTCTATACCCTACACTCTATACCCTACACTCTACACTCTATACCCTACACTCTATACCCTACACTCTATTCCCTACACTCTATACCCTACACTTTATACAATACACTGTATACCCTACACCCTACACTCTATACCCTACACTCTACACTCTATACCCTACACTCTATACCATACCCTCTATACCCTACACTCTATACCCTACACTCTATACCCTACACTATACACTCTATACCCTACACTCTACACTGTATACCATACACTCTATACCCTACACTCTATACCCTACACTCTACACTCTATACCCTACACTCTACACCCTACACTCTATACCATACACTCTATACCCTACACTCTACACTCTATACCCTACACTCTATACCCTACTCTCTATACCCTACACCCTACGCTCTATACCCTACACTCTACACTCTATACCCTACACTCTATTCCATACACTCTATACCCTACTCTATACTCTACACTCTATACCCTACTCTATACCCTACACTCTACACTCTATACCCTACACTCTACACCCTACACTCTATACCATACACTATATACCCTACACTCTATACCCTACACTCTAATCCCTACACTCTACACTCTATACCCTACACTCTACACCCTACACTCTATACCATACACTCTATACCCTACACTCTACACTCTATACCCTACACTCTATACCCTACACTCTATACCCTACACCCTACGCTCTATACCCTACACTCTATACCCTACAGTCTACACTCTATAACCTACACTCTACACTTTACACTCTATACCCTACACTCTATACCCTACACTCTACACTCTATACCCTACACTCTATACCCTACACTCTATACCCTACACTCTACACTCTATACCCTACACTCTATACCCTACACTCTATACTCTACACTCTATTCCATACACTCTATACCCTACACTCTATACCCTACACTCTACACTCTATACCCTACACTCTACACTTTACACTCTATACCCTACACTCTATACCCTACACTCTACACTCTATACCCTACACTCTATACCCTACACTCTATAACCTACACTCTACACTCTATACCCTACACTCTATACCCTACACTCTATCCTCTACACTCTATACCCTACACCCTACGCTCTATGCCCTACACTCTATACCCTACAGTCTACACTCTATACCCTACACTCTATTCCATACACACTATACCCTACACTCTACACTCTATACCCTACACTCTACACTTTACACTCTATACCCTACACTCTATACCCTACACTCTACACTCTATACCCTACACTCTATACCCTACACTCTATACCCTACACTCTATACCCTACACTTTATAACCTACACTCTACACTCTATACCCTACACTCTATTCCATACACTCTATACCCTACTCTATACTCTACACTCTATACCCTACTCTATACCCTACACTCTACACTCTATACCCTACACTCTATACCCTACACTCTATACCCTACACTCTACACTCTACACTCTATACCCTACACTCTATACCCTACACTCTATACCCTACACTCTACACTCTATACCCTACACTCTATACCATACACTCTATACCCTACACTCTATACCCTATACTCTACACTCTATACCCTACACTCTATGCCCTACACTCTATACCCTACACTCTATACCCTACACTCTATACCTTACACTCTATACCCTACACTCTATACCCTACACTCTATACCCTACACTCTACACTCTATACCCTACACTCTATACCCTACACTCTATACCTTACACTCTATACCTTACACTCTATACCCTACACTCTACACTCTACACTCTACACCCTACACTCTACACTCTATACCCTACACTCTATACCCTACACTCTATACCCTACACTCTATACCCTACACCCTACACTCTATACCCTACACTCTCCACTGTATACCCTACATTCTATACCTTACACTCTACAATCTATACCCTACACTCTATACCCTACACTCTAATCCCTACACTCTACACTCTATTCCCTACACTCTATACCCTACACTCTATACCATACACTCTATACCCTACACTCTACACTCTATACCCTACACTCTATACCATACACTCTATACCCTACACTCTACACTCTATTCCCTACACTCCATACCATACACTCTATACCCTACACTATATACCCTGCACTCTATACCTTACACTATACACTGTATACCCTACACTCTACACTCTATACTATACACTCTATACCCTACACTCTATACCGTACACTCTATACCCTACAATCTATACCCTACACTCTACTCTCTATACCCTACACTCTACACTCTATACCCTACACTATATACCCTACACTCTATACCATACACTCTATACCCTACACTCTACACTCTATACCCTACACTCTATACCCTACACTCTGTACCCTACACTCTACACTCTACACCCTACACTCTATACCCTACACTCTACACCCTACACTCTATTCCATACACTCTATACCCTACACTCTATACCCTACACTCTAATCCCTACACTCTACAATCTATACCCTACACTCTACACTTTACACTCTATACCCTACACTCTATACCCTACACTCTACACTCTATACCCTACACTCTATACCCTACACTCTACACTCTATACCCTACACTCTATACTCTACACTCTATACCCTACACTCTATACCCTACACTCTACACCCTACACTATACACCCTACACTCTATACCATACACTCTATACCCTACACTCTACACCCTACACTCTATACCCTACACTCTATACCCTACACCCTACGCTCTATGCCCTACACTCTATACCCTACAGTCTACACTCTATACCCTACACTCTATTCCATACACTCTATTCCCTACACTCTACACTCTATACCCTACACTCTATACCCTACACTCTATACCCTACACTCTATACCCTACACTTTATAACCTACACTCTACACTCTATACCCTACACTCTATTCCATACACTCTATACCCTACTCTATACTCTACACTCTATACCCTACTCTATACCCTACACTCTACACTCTATACCCTACACTCTATACCCTACACTCTATACCCTACACTCTACACTCTACACTCTATACCCTACACTCTATACCCTACACTCTATACCCTACACTCTACACTCTATACCCTACACTCTATACCATACACTCTATACCCTACACTCTATACCCTATACTCTACACTCTATACCCTACACTCTATGCCCTACACTCTATACCCTACACTCTATACCCTACACTCTATACCTTACACTCTATACCCTACACTCTATACCCTACACTCTATACCCTACACTCTATACCCTACACTCTATACCCTACACCCTTCACTCTATACCCTACACTCTCCACTGTATACCCTACATTCTATACCTTACACTCTACAATCTATACCCTACACTCTATACCCTACACTCTAATCCCTACACTCTACACTCTATTCCCTACACTCCATACCATACACTCTATACCCTTCACTCTATACCCTACACTCTATACCCTACACTATACACTGTATACCCTACACTCTACACTCTATACCATACACTCTATACCCTACACTCTACACTATATAGCCTACACTCTATACCCTACACTCTATACCATACACTCTATACCCTACACTCTACACTCTATACCCTACACTCTATACCATACACTCTATACCCTACACTCTACACTCTATTCCCTACACTCCATACCATACACTCTATACCCTACACTATATACCCTGCACTCTATACCTTACACTATACACTGTATACCCTACACTCTACACTCTATAATATACACTCTATACCCTACACTCTATACCGTACACTCTATACCCTACAATCTATACCCTACACTCTACTCTCTATACCCTACACTCTACACTCTATACCCTACACTATATACCCTACACTCTATACCATACACTCTATACCCTACACTCTACACTCTATACCCTACACTCTATACCCTACACTCTGTACCCTACACTCTACACTCTACACCCTACACTCTATACCCTACACTCTACACCCTACACTCTATACCATACACTCTATACCCTACACTCTATACCCTACACTCTAATCCCTACACTCTACAATCTATACCCTACACTCTACACTTTACACTCTATACCCTACACTCTATACCCTACACTCTACACTCTATACCCTACACTCTATACCCTACACTCTACACTCTATACTCTACACTCTATACCCTACACTCTATACCCTACACTCTACACCCTACACTATACACCCTACACTCTATACCATACACTCTATACCCTACACTCTACACCCTACACTCTATACCCTACACTCTATACCCTACACCCTACGCTCTATGCCCTACACTCTATACCCTACAGTCTACACTCTATACCCTACACTCTATTCCATACACTCTATTCCCTACACTCTACACTCTATACCCTACACTCTCCACTTTACACTCTATACCCTACACTCTATACCCTACACTCTACACCCTACACTCTATACCCTACACTCTATACCCTACACTCTACACTCTATACTTTATACCCTACACTCTATACCCTACACTCTGTACCCTACACCCTACACTCTATACCCTACACTCTATAACCTACACTCTGCACTCTATACCCTACACTCTATACAATACACTCTACACTCTATACCCTACACTCTATACCCTACACTCTACACTCTATACCCTACACTCTATACCCTACACTCTATACCCTACACTCTACACTCTATACTCTATACCCTACTCTCTAGACACTACACTCTATACCCTACACTATACACTCTATACCCTACACTCTACACTGTATACCATACACTCTATACCCTACACTCTATACCCTACACTCTACACTCTATACCCTACACTCTACACCCTACACTCTATACCATACACTCTATACCCTACACTCTATACCCTACACTCTACACTCTATACCCTACACTCTATACCATACACTCTATACCCTACACTCTATACCCTATACTCTACACTCTATACCCTACACTCTATGCCCTACACTCTATACCCTACACTCTATACCCTACACTCTATACCTTACACTCTATACCCTACACTCTATACCCTACACTCTATACCCTACACTCTACACTCTATACCCTACACTCTATACCCTACACTCTATACCTTACACTCTATACCTTACACTCTATACCCTACACTCTACACTCTACACTCTACACCCTACACTCTACACTCTATACCCTACACTCTATACCCTACACTCTATACCCTACACTCTATACCCTACACCCTACACTCTATACCCTACACTCTCCACTGTATACCCTACATTCTATACCTTACACTCTACAATCTATACCCTACACTCTATACCCTACACTCTAATCCCTACACTCTACACTCTATTCCCTACACTCTATACCCTACACTCTATACCATACACTCTATACCCTACACTCTACACTCTATACCCTACACTCTATACCATACACTCTATACCCTACACTCTACACTCTATTCCCTACACTCCATACCATACACTCTATACCCTACACTATATACCCTGCACTCTATACCTTACACTATACACTGTATACCCTACACTCTACACTCTATACTATACACTCTATACCCTACACTCTATACCGTACACTCTATACCCTACAATCTATACCCTACACTCTACTCTCTATACCCTACACTCTACACTCTATACCCTACACTATATACCCTACACTCTATACCATACACTCTATACCCTACACTCTACACTCTATACCCTACACTCTATACCCTACACTCTGTACCCTACACTCTACACTCTACACCCTACACTCTATACCCTACACTCTACACCCTACACTCTATACCATACACTCTATACCCTACACTCTATACCCTACACTCTAATCCCTACACTCTACAATCTATACCCTACACTCTACACTTTACACTCTATACCCTACACTCTATACCCTACACTCTACACTCTATACCCTACACTCTATACCCTACACTCTACACTCTATACCCTACACTCTATACTCTACACTCTATACCCTACACTCTATACCCTACACTCTACACCCTACACTATACACCCTACACTCTATACCATACACTCTATACCCTACACTCTACACCCTACACTCTATACCCTACACTCTATACCCTACACCCTACGCTCTATGCCCTACACTCTATACCCTACAGTCTACACTATATACCCTACACTCTATTCCATACACTCTATTCCCTACACTCTACACTCTATACCCTACACTCTATACCCTACACTCTATACCCTACACTCTATACCCTACACTTTATAACCTACACTCTACACTCTATACCCTACACTCTATTCCATACACTCTATACCCTACTCTATACTCTACACTCTATACCCTACTCTATACCCTACACTCTACACTCTATACCCTACACTCTATACCCTACACTCTATACCCTACACTCTACACTCTACACTCTATACCCTACACTCTATACCCTACACTCTATACCCTACACTCTACACTCTATACCCTACACTCTATACCATACACTCTATACCCTACACTCTATACCCTATACTCTACACTCTATACCCTACACTCTATGCCCTACACTCTATACCCTACACTCTATACCCTACACTCTATACCTTACACTCTATACCCTACACTCTATACCCTACACTCTATACCCTACACTCTACACTCTATACCCTACACTCTATACCCTACACTCTATACCTTACACTCTATACCTTACACTCTATACCCTACACTCTACACTCTACACTCTACACCCTACACTCTACACTCTATACCCTACACTCTATACCCTACACTCTACACCCTACACTATACACCCTACACTCTATACCATACACTCTATACCCTACACTCTACACCCTACACTCTATACCCTACACTCTATACCCTACACCCTACGCTCTATGCCCTACACTCTATACCCTACAGTCTACACTCTATACCCTACACTCTATTCCATACACTCTATTCCCTACACTCTACACTCTATACCCTACACTCTCCACTTTACACTCTATACCCTACACTCTATACCCTACACTCTACACCCTACACTCTATACCCTACACTCTATACCCTACACTCTACACTCTATACTTTATACCCTACACTCTATACCCTACACTCTGTACCCTACACCCTACACTCTATACCCTACACTCTATAACCTACACTCTGCACTCTATACCCTACACTCTATACAATACACTCTACACTCTATACCCTACACTCTATACCCTACACTCTACACTCTATACCCTACACTCTATACCCTACACTCTATACCCTACACTCTACACTCTATACTCTATACCCTACTCTCTAGACACTACACTCTATACCCTACACCATACACTCTATACCCTACACTCTACACTGTATACCATACACTCTATACCCTACACTCTACACTCTATACCCTACACTCTACACCCTACACTCTATACCATACACTCTATACCCTACACTCTACACTCTATACCCTACACTCTATACCCTACACTGTATTCCATATACTCTATACCCTACACTCTAAACCCTACACTCTACACTCTATACCATACACTCTACTCTTTACACTCTATACCATACACCCAAACCCTACACTCTATACTCTATACCCTACACTCTATACCCTACACTCTACACTCTATACCCTACACTATACACTTTACACTCTATACCCTACACTCTATACCCTACAATCAATACCCTACACTCTATACCCTACACTCTACACCCTACACTCTATACCGTACACTCTATACCCTACACTCTATACCATAGACTATATACCCTACACTCTACACTCTATACCCTACACTCTCTACCCTACACTCTATACCCTACACTCTACACTCTATACCCTACACTCTACACTCTATACCCTACATTCTATACCCTACACTCTATACCCTACACTCTATACCCTACACTCTAAACCCTACACTCTATACCATACACTCTATACCCTACACTCTATACCCTACACTCTATTCCCTACACTCTATACCCTACACTTTATACAATACACTGTATACCCTACACTCTATACCCTACATTCTACACTCTATACCCTACACTCTATTCCATACCCTCTATACCCTACACTCTATACCCTACACTCTATACCCTACACTATACACTCTATACCCTACACTCTACACTGTATACCATACACTCTATACCCTAAACTCTATACCCTACACTCTACACTCTATACCCTACACTCTATACCCTACACTCTATACCCTACACTCTACTCCCTACACTCTATACCCTACACTTTATACAATACACTGTATACCCTACACCCTACACTCTATACCCTACACTCTACACTCTATACCCTACACTCTATACCATACCCTCTATACCCTACACTCTATACCCTACACTCTATACCCTACACTATACACTCTATACCCTACACTCTACACTGTATACCATACACTCTATACCCTACACTCTATACCCTACACTCTACACTCTATACCCTACAATCTATACCCTACTCTCTATACCCTACACCCTACGCTCTATACCCTACACTCTACACTCTATACCCTACACTCTATTCCATACACTCTATACCCTACTCTATACTCTACACTCTATACCCTACTCTATACCCTACACTCTACACTCTATACCCTACACTCTACACCCTACACTCTATACCATACACTATATACCCTACACTCTATACCCTACACACTAATCCCTACACTCTACACTCTATACCCTACACTCTACACCCTACACTCTATACCATACACTCTATACCCTACACTCTACACTCTATACCCTACACTCTATACCCTACACTCTATACCCTACACCCTACGCTCTATACCCTACAGTCTACACTCTATACCCTACACTCTATTCCATACACTCTATACCCTACACTTTATACCCTACACTCTACACTCTATACCCTACACTCTACACTTTACACTCTATACCCTACACTCTATACCCTACACTCTACACTCTATACCCTACACTCTATACCCTACACTCTATACCCTACACTCTACACTCTATACCCTACACTCTATACCCTACACTCTATACTCTACACTCTACACCCTACACTCTATACCCTACACTCTACACCCTACACTTTACACCCTACACTCTATACCATACACTCTATACCCTACACTCTAAACTCTATACAGTACACTCTACATCCTACACTCTATACCCTACACCCTACGCTCTATGCCCTACACTCTATACCCTACAGTCTACACTCTATACCCTACACTCTATTCCATACACACTATACCCTACACTCTACACTCTATACCCTACACTCTACACTTTACACTCTATACCCTACACTCTATACCCTACACTCTACACTCTATACCCTACACTCTATACCCTACACTCTATACCCTACACTCTACACTCTATACCCTACACTCTATACCCTACACTCTACACTCTATACCCTACACTCTATACCATACACTCTATACCCTACACTCTATACCCTATACTCTACACTCTATACCCTACACTCTATACCCTACACTCTATACCCTACACTCTATACCCTACACTCTACACTCTATACCCTACACTCTATACCTTACACTCTATACCCTACACTCTATACCCTACACTCTATACCCTACACTCTACACTCTATACCCTACACTCTATACCCTACACTCTATACCTTACACTCTATACCTTACACTCTATACCCTACACTCTACACTCTACACCCTACACTCTACACTCTACACCCTACACTCTACACTCTATACCCTACACTCTATACCCTACACTCTATACCCTACACTCTATACCCTACACCCTACACTCTATTCCCTACACTCTCCACTCTATACCCTACACTCTATACCCTACACTCTACAATCTATACCCTACACTCTATACCCTACACTCTAATCCCTACACTCTACACTCTATTCCCTACACTCCATACCATACACTCTATACCCTTCACTCTATACCCTACACTCTATACCCTACACTATACACTGTATACCCTACACTCTACACTCTATACCATACACTCTATACCCTACACTCTACACTATATAGCCTACACTCTATACCCTACACTCTATACCCTACACTCTATACCCTACACTCTACACTCTATACCCTACACTCTATACCATACACTCTATACCCTACACTCTACACTCTATTTTCTACACTCCATACCATACACTCTATACCCTACACTCTATACCCTGCACTCTATACCCTACACTATACACTGTATACCCTACACTCTACACTCTATACTATACACTCTATACCCTACACTCTATACCGTACACTCTATACCCTACAATCTATACCCTACACTCTACTCTCTATACCCTACACTCTATACCCTACACCCTACACTCTATACCCTACACTCTACACTCTATACCCTACACTCTATACCATACCCTCTATACCCTACACTCTATACCCTACACTCTATACCCTACACTATACACTCTATACCCTACACTCTACACTGTATACCATACACTCTATACCCTACACTCTATACCCTACACTCTACACTCTATACCCTACACTCTACACCCTACACTCTATACCATACACTCTATACCCTACACTCTACACTCTATACCCTACACTCTATACCCTACTCTCTATACCCTACACCCTACGCTCTATACCCTACACTCTACACTCTATACCCTACACTCTATTCCATACACTCTATACCCTACTCTATACTCTACACTCTATACCCTACTCTATACCCTACACTCTACACTCTATACCCTACACTCTACACCCTACACTCTATACCATACACTATATACCCTACACTCTATACCCTACACTCTAATCCCTACACTCTACACTCTATACCCTACACTCTACACCCTACACTCTATACCATACACTCTATACCCTACACTCTACACTCTATACCCTACACTCTATACCCTACACTCTATACCCTACACCCTACGCTCTATACCCTACACTCTATACCCTACAGTCTACACTCTATAACCTACACTCTACACTTTACACTCTATACCCTACACTCTATACCCTACACTCTACACTCTATACCCTACACTCTATACCCTACACTCTATACCCTACACTCTATACTCTATACCCTACACTCTATACCCTACACTCTATACTCTACACTCTATTCCATACACTCTATACCCTACACTCTATACCCTACACTCTACACTCTATACCCTACACTCTACACTTTACACTCTATACCCTACACTCTATACCCTACACTCTACACTCTATACCCTACACTCTATACCCTACACTCTATAACCTACACTCTACACTCTATACCCTACACTCTATACCCTACACTCTATCCTCTACACTCTATACCCTACACCCTACGCTCTATGCCCTACACTCTATACCCTACAGTCTACACTCTATACCCTACACTCTATTCCATACACACTATACCCTACACTCTACACTCTATACCCTACACTCTACACTTTACACTCTATACCCTACACTCTATACCCTACACTCTACACTCTATACCCTACACCCTACGCTCTATACCCTACACTCTATACCCTACAGTCTATACTCTATAACCTACACTCTACACTTTACACTCTATACCCTACACTCTATACCCTACACTCTACACTCTATACCCTACACTCTATACCCTACACTCTATACCCTACACTCTACACTCTATACCCTACACTCTATACCCTACACTCTATACTCTACACTCTATTCCATACACTCTATACCCTACACTCTATACCCTACACTCTACACTCTATACCCTACACTCTACACTTTACACTCTATACCCTACACTCTATACCCTACACTCTACACTCTATACCCTACACTCTATACCCTACACTCTATAACCTACACTCTACACTCTATACCCTACACTCTATACCCTACACTCTATCCTCTACACTCTATACCCTACACCCTACGCTCTATGCCCTACACTCTATACCCTACAGTCTACACTCTATACCCTACACTCTATTCCATACACACTATACCCTACACTCTACACTCTATACCCTACACTCTACAATTTACACTCTATACCCTACACTCTATACCCTACACTCTACACTCTATACCCTACACTCTATACCCTACACTCTATACCCTACACTCTATACCCTACACTTTATAACCTACACTCTACACTCTATACCCTACACTCTATTCCATACACTCTATACCCTACTCTATACTCTACACTCTATACCCTACTCTATACCCTACACTCTACACTCTATACCCTACACTCTATACCCTACACTCTATACCCTACACTCTACACTCTACACTCTATACCCTACACTCTATACCCTACACTCTATACCCTACACTCTACACTCTATACCCTACACTCTATACCATACACTCTATACCCTACACTCTATACCCTATACTCTACACTCTATACCCTACACTCTATGCCCTACACTCTATACCCTACACTCTATACCCTACACTCTATACCTTACACTCTATACCCTACACTCTATACCCTACACTCTATACCCTACACTCTACACTCTATACCCTACACTCTATACCCTACACTCTATACCTTACACTCTATACCTTACACTCTATACCCTACACTCTACACTCTACACTCTACACCCTACACTCTACACTCTATACCCTACACTCTATACCCTACACTCTATACCCTACACTCTATACCCTACACCCTACACTCTATACCCTACACTCTCCACTGTATACCCTACATTCTATACCTTACACTCTACAATCTATACCCTACACTCTATACCCTACACTCTAATCCCTACACTCTACACTCTATTCCCTACACTCTATACCCTACACTTTATACCATACACTCTATACCCTACACTCTACACTCTATACCCTACACTCTATACCATACACTCTATACCCTACACTCTACACTCTATTCCCTACACTCCATACCATACACTCTATACCCTACACTATATACCCTGCACTCTATACCTTACACTATACACTGTATACCCTACACTCTACACTCTATACTATACACTCTATACCCTACACTCTATACCGTACACTCTATACCCTACAATCTATACCCTACACTCTACTCTCTATACCCTACACTCTACACTCTATACCCTACACTATATACCCTACACTCTATACCATACACTCTATACCCTACACTCTACACTCTATACCCTACACTCTATACCCTACACTCTGTACCCTACACTCTACACTCTACACCCTACACTCTATACCCTACACTCTACACCCTACACTCTATACCATACACTCTATACCCTACACTCTATACCCTACACTCTAATCCCTACACTCTACAATCTATACCCTACACTCTACACTTTACACTCTATACCCTACACTCTATACCCTACACTCTACACTCTATACCCTACACTCTATACCCTACACTCTACACTCTATACCCTACACTCTATACTCTACACTCTATACCCTACACTCTATACCCTACACTCTACACCCTACACTATACACCCTACACTCTATACCATACACTCTATACCCTACACTCTACACCCTACACTCTATACCCTACACTCTATACCCTACACCCTACGCTCTATGCCCTACACTCTATACCCTACAGTCTACACTCTATACCCTACACTCTATTCCATACACTCTATTCCCTACACTCTACACTCTATACCCTACACTCTATACCCTACACTCTATACCCTACACTCTATACCCTACACTTTATAACCTACACTCTACACTCTATACCCTACACTCTATTCCATACACTCTATACCCTACTCTATACTCTACACTCTATACCCTACTCTATACCCTACACTCTACACTCTATACCCTACACTCTATACCCTACACTCTATACCCTACACTCTACACTCTACACTCTATACCCTACACTCTATACCCTACACTCTATACCCTACACTCTACACTCTATACCCTACACTCTATACCATACACTCTATACCCTACACTCTATACCCTATACTCTACACTCTATACCCTACACTCTATGCCCTACACTCTATACCCTACACTCTATACCCTACACTCTATACCTTACACTCTATACCCTACACTCTATACCCTACACGCTATACCCTACACTCTATACCCTACACTCTACACTCTATACCCTACACTCTATACCCTACACTCTATACCTTACACTCTATACCTTACACTCTATACCCTACACTCTACACTCTACACTCTACACCCTACACTCTACACTCTATACCCTACACTCTATACCCTACACTCTATACCCTACACTCTATACCCTACACCCTACACTCTATACCCTACACTCTCCACTGTATACCCTACATTCTATACCTTACACTCTACAATCTATACCCTACACTCTATACCCTACACTCTAATCCCTACACTCTACACTCTATTCCCTACACTCTATACCCTACACTTTATACCATACACTCTATACCCTACACTCTACACTCTATACCCTACACTCTATACCATACACTCTATACCCTACACTCTACACTCTATTCCCTACACTCCATACCATACACTCTATACCCTACACTATATACCCTGCACTCTATACCTTACACTATACACTGTATACCCTACACTCTACACTCTATACTATACACTCTATACCCTACACTCTATACCGTACACTCTATACCCTACAATCTATACCCTACACTCTACTCTCTATACCCTACACTCTACACTCTATACCCTACACTATATACCCTACACTCTATACCATACACTCTATACCCTACACTCTACACTCTATACCCTACACTCTATACCCTACACTCTGTACCCTACACTCTACACTCTACACCCTACACTCTATACCCTACACTCTACACCCTACACTCTATACCATACACTCTATACCCTACACTCTATACCCTACACTCTAATCCCTACACTCTACAATCTATACCCTACACTCTACACTTTACACTCTATACCCTACACTCTATACCCTACACTCTACACTCTATACCCTACACTCTATACCCTACACTCTACACTCTATACCCTACACTCTATACTCTACACTCTATACCCTACACTCTATACCCTACACTCTACACCCTACACTATACACCCTACACTCTATACCATACACTCTATACCCTACACTCTACACCCTACACTCTATACCCTACACTCTATACCCTACACCCTACGCTCTATGCCCTACACTCTATACCCTACAGTCTACACTCTATACCCTACACTCTATTCCATACACTCTATTCCCTACACTCTACACTCTATACCCTACACTCTATACCCTACACTCTATACCCTACACTCTATACCCTACACTTTATAACCTACACTCTACACTCTATACCCTACACTCTATTCCATACACTCTATACCCTACTCTATACTCTACACTCTATACCCTACTCTATACCCTACACTCTACACTCTATACCCTACACTCTATACCCTACACTCTATACCCTACACTCTACACTCTACACTCTATACCCTACACTCTATACCCTACACTCTATACCCTACACTCTACACTCTATACCCTACACTCTATACCATACACTCTATACCCTACACTCTATACCCTATACTCTACACTCTATACCCTACACTCTATGCCCTACACTCTATACCCTACACTCTATACCCTACACTCTATACCTTACACTCTATACCCTACACTCTATACCCTACACGCTATACCCTACACTCTACACTCTATACCCTACACTCTATACCCTACACTCTATACCTTACACTCTATACCTTACACTCTATACCCTACACTCTACACTCTACACTCTACACCCTACACTCTACACTCTATACCCTACACTCTATACCCTACACTCTATACCCTACACTCTATACCCTACACCCTTCACTCTATACCCTACACTCTCCACTGTATACCCTACATTCTATACCTTACACTCTACAATCTATACCCTACACTCTATACCCTACACTCTAATCCCTACACTCTACACTCTATTCCCTACACTCCATACCATACACTCTATACCCTTCACTCTATACCCTACACTCTATACCCTACACTATACACTGTATACCCTACACTCTACACTCTATACCATACACTCTATACCCTACACTCTACACTATATAGCCTACACTCTATACCCTACACTCTATACCATACACTCTATACCCTACACTCTACACTCTAAACCCTACACTCTATACCATACACTCTATACCCTACACTCTACACTCTATTCCCTACACTCCATACCATACACTCTATACCCTACACTATATACCCTGCACTCTATACCTTACACTATACACTGTATACCCTACACTCTACACTCTATAATATACACTCTATACCCTACACTCTATACCGTACACTCTATACCCTACAATCTATACCCTACACTCTACTCTCTATACCCTACACTCTACACTCTATACCCTACACTATATACCCTACACTCTATACCATACACTCTATACCCTACACTCTACACTCTATACCCTACACTCTATACCCTACACTCTGTACCCTACACTCTACACTCTACACCCTACACTCTATACCCTACACTCTACACCCTACACTCTATACCATACACTCTATACCCTACACTCTATACCCTACACTCTAATCCCTACACTCTACAATCTATACCCTACACTCTACACTTTACACTCTATACCCTACACTCTATACCCTACACTCTACACTCTATACCCTACACTCTATACCCTACACTCTACACTCTATACTCTACACTCTATACCCTACACTCTATACCCTACACTCTACACCCTACACTATACACCCTACACTCTATACCATACACTCTATACCCTACACTCTACACCCTACACTCTATACCCTACACTCTATACCCTACACCCTACGCTCTATGCCCTACACTCTATACCCTACAGTCTACACTCTATACCCTACACTCTATTCCATACACTCTATTCCCTACACTCTACACTCTATACCCTACACTCTCCACTTTACACTCTATACCCTACACTCTATACCCTACACTCTACACCCTACACTCTATACCCTACACTCTATACCCTACACTCTACACTCTATACTTTATACCCTACACTCTATACCCTACACTCTGTACCCTACACCCTACACTCTATACCCTACACTCTATAACCTACACTCTGCACTCTATACCCTACACTCTATACAATACACTCTACACTCTATACCCTACACTCTATACCCTACACTCTACACTCTATACCCTACACTCTATACCCTACACTCTATACCCTACACTCTACACTCTATACTCTATACCCTACTCTCTAGACACTACACTCTATACCCTACACTATACACTCTATACCCTACACTCTACACTGTATACCATACACTCTATACCCTACACTCTATACCCTACACTCTACACTCTATACCCTACACTCTACACCCTACACTCTATACCGTACACTCTATACCCTACACTCTATACCCTACACTCTACACTCTATACCCTACACTCTATACCATACACTCTATACCCTACACTCTATACCCTATACTCTACACTCTATACCCTACACTCTATGCCCTACACTCTATACCCTACACTCTATACCCTATACTCTACACTCTATACCCTACACTCTATACCCTACACTCTATACTATACACTCTATACCCTACACTCTATACCCTACACTCTATACCCTACACTCTATACCCTACACTCTACACTCTATACCCTACACTCTATACCCTACACTCTATACTCTACACTCTATACCCTACACTCTATGCCCTACACTCTACACTCTATACCCTACACTCTATACCCTACACTCTATTCCCTACACTCTATACCCTACACTTTATACAATACACTGTATACCCTACACCCTACACTCTATACCCTACACTCTACACTCTATACCCTACACTCTATACCATACCCTCTATACCCTACACTCTATACCCTACACTCTATACCCTACACTATACACTCTATACCCTACACTCTACACTGTATACCATACACTCTATACCCTACACTCTATACCCTACACTCTACACTCTATACCCTACACTCTACACCCTACACTCTATACCATACACTCTATACCCTACACTCTACACTCTATACCCTACACTCTATACCCTACTCTCTATACCCTACACCCTACGCTCTATACCCTACACTCTACACTCTATACCCTACACTCTATTCCATACACTCTATACCCTACTCTATACTCTACACTCTATACCCTACTCTATACCCTACACTCTACACTCTATACCCTACACTCTACACTCTACACTCTATACCATACACTATATACCCTACACTCTATACCCTACACTCTAATCCCTACACTCTACACTATACCCTACACTCTACACCCTACACTCTATACCATACACTCTATACCCTACACTCTACACTCTATACCCTACACTCTATACCCTACACTCTATACCCTACACCCTGCGCTCTATACCCTACACTCTATACCCTACAGTCTACACTCTATAACCTACACTCTACACTTTACACTCTATACCCTACACTCTATACCCTACACTCTACACTCTATACCCTACACTCTATACCCTACACTCTATACCCTACACTCTACACTCTATACCCTACACTCTATACCCTACACTCTATACTCTACACTCTACACTCTATTCCATACACTCTGTACCCTACACTCTATACCCTACACTCTACACTCTATACCCTACACTCTACACTTTACACTCTATACCCTACACAATATACCCTACACTCTACACTCTATACCCTACACTCTATACCCTACACTCTATACCCTACACTCTACACTCTATACCCTACACTCTATACCCTACACTCTATACTCTACACTCTATACCCTACACCCTACGCTCTATGCCCTACACTCTATACCCTACAGTCTACACTCTATACCCTACACTCTATTCCATACACACTATACCCTACACTCTACACTCTATACCCTACACTCTACACTTTACACTCTATACCCTACACTCTATACCCTACACTCTACACTCTATACCCTACACTCTATACCCTACACTCTACACTCTATACCCTACACTCTATACCATACACTCTATACCCTACACTCTATACCCTACACTTTATAACCTACACTCTACACTCTATACCCTACACTCTATTCCATACACTCTATACCCTACACTCTATACTCTACACTCTATACCCTACTCTATACCCTACACTCTACACTCTATACCCTACACTATATACCCTACACTCTATACCCTACACTCTACACTCTACACTCTATACCCTACACTCTATACCCTACACTCTATACCCTACACTCTACACTCTACACTCTATACCATACACTCTATACCCTACACTCTATACCCTACACTCTATACCCTACACTCTATACCCTACACTCTACACTCTATACCCTACACTCTATACCCTACACTCTATACTCTACACTCTATACCCAACACTCTATACCCTACACTCTACACTCTATACCCTACACTCTATATCCTACACTCTATTCCCTACACTCTATACCCTACATTTTATACAATACAGTGTATACCCTACACCCTACACTCTATACCCTACACTCTACACTCTATACCCTACACTCTATACCATTCCCTCTATACCCTACACTCTATACCCTACACTCTATACCCTACACTATACACTCTATACCCTACACTCTACGCTGCATACCATACACTCTATACCCTACACTCTATACCCTACACTCTACACTCTATACCCTACACTCTACACCCTACACTCTATTCCATACACTCTATACCCTACACTCTACACTCTATACCCTACACTCTATACCCTACTCTCTATACCCTACACCCTACGCTCTATACCCTACACTCTACACTCTATACCCTACACTCTATTCCATACACTCTATACCCTACTCTATACTCTACACTCTATACCCTACTCTATACCCTACACTCTACACTCTATACCCTACACTCTATACCCTACACTCTACACTCTATACCCTACACTCTATTCCCTACACTCTATACCCTACACTTTATACAATACACTGTATACCCTACACCCTACACTCTATACCCTACACTCTACACTCTATACCCTACACTCTATACCATACCCTCTATACCCTACACTCTATACCCTACACTCTATACCCTACACTATACACTCTATACCCTACACTCTACACTGTATACCATACACTCTATACCCTACACTCTATACCCTACACTCTACACTCTATACCCTACACTCTACACCCTACACTCTATACCATACACTCTATACCCTACACTCTACACTCTATACCCTACACTCTATACCCTACTCTCTATACCCTACACCCTACGCTCTATACCCTACACTCTACACTCTATACCCTACACTCTATTCCATACACTCTATACCCTACTCTATACTCTACACTCTATACCCTACTCTATACCCTACACTCTACACTCTATACCCTACACTCTACACCCTACACTCTATACCATACACTATATACCCTACACTCTATACCCTACACTCTAATCCCTACACTCTACACTCTATACCCTACACTCTACACCCTACACTCTATACCATACACTCTATACCCTACACTCTACACTCTATACCCTACACTCTATACCCTATACTCTATACCCTACACTCTACACTCTATACCCTACACTCTATACCCTACACTCTACACTCTATACCCTACACTCTATACCCTACACTCTATTCCCTACACTCTATACCCTACACTTTATACAATACACTGTATACCCTACACCCTACACTCTATACCCTACACTCTACACTCTATACCCTACACTCTATACCATACCCTCTATACCCTACACTCTATACCCTACACTCTATACCCTACACTATACACTCTATACCCTACACTCTACACTGTATACCATACACTCTATACCCTACTCTCTATACCCTACACTCTACACTCTATACCCTACACTCTACACCCTACACTCTATACCATACACTCTATACCCTACACTCTACACTCTATACCCTACACTCTATACCCTACTCTCTATACCCTACACCCTACGCTCTATACCCTACACTCTACACTCTATACCCTACACTCTATTCCATACACTCTATACCCTACTCTATACTCTACACTCTATACCCTACTCTATACCCTACACTCTACACTCTATACCCTACACTCTACACCCTACACTCTATACCATACACTATATACCCTACACTCTATACCCTACACTCTAATCCCTACACTCTACACTCTATACCCTACACTCTACACCCTACACTCTATACCATACACTCTATACCCTACACTCTACACTCTATACCCTACACTCTATACCCTACACTCTATACCCTACACCCTACGCTCTATACCCTACACTCTATACCCTACAGTCTACACTCTATAACCTACACTCTACACTTTACACTCTATACCCTACACTCTATACCCTACACTCTACACTCTATACCCTACACTCTATACCCTACACTCTATACCCTACACTCTACACTCTATACCCTACACTCTATACCCTACACTCTATACTCTACACTCTATTCCATACACTCTATACCCTACACTCTATACCCTACACTCTACACTCTATACCCTACACTCTACACTTTACACTCTATACCCTACACTCTATACCCTACACTCTACACTCTATACCCTACACTCTATACCCTACACTCTATAACCTACACTCTACACTCTATACCCTACACTCTATACCCTACACTCTATCCTCTACACTCTATACCCTACACCCTACGCTCTATGCCCTACACTCTATACCCTACAGTCTACACTCTATACCCTACACTCTATTCCATACACACTATACCCTACACTCTACACTCTATACCCTACACTCTACACTTTACACTCTATACCCTACACTCTATACCCTACACTCTACACTCTATACCCTACACTCTATACCCTACACTCTATACCCTACACTCTATACCCTACACTTTATAACCTACACTCTACACTCTATACCCTACACTCTATTCCATACACTCTATACCCTACTCTATACTCTACACTCTATACCCTACTCTATACCCTACACTCTACACTCTATACCCTACACTCTATACCCTACACTCTATACCCTACACTCTACACTCTACACCCTACACTCTATACCCTACACTCTATACCCTACACTCTACACTCTATACCCTACACTCTATACCATACACTCTATACCCTACACTCTATACCCTATACTCTACACTCTATACCCTACACTCTATGCCCTACACTCTATACCCTACACTCTATACCCTACACTCTATACCTTACACTCTATACCCTACACTCTATACCCTACACTCTATACCCTACACTCTACACTCTATACCCTACACTCTATACCCTACACTCTATACCTTACACTCTATACCTTACACTCTATACCCTACACTCTACACTCTACACTCTACACCCTACACTCTACACTCTATACCCTACACTCTATACCCTACACTCTATACCCTACACTCTATACCCTACACCCTACACTCTATACCCTACACTCTCCACTGTATACCCTACATTCTATACCTTACACTCTACAATCTATACCCTACACTCTATACCCTACACTCTAATCCCTACACTCTACACTCTATTCCCTACACTCTATACCCTACACTCTATACCATACACTCTATACCCTACACTCTACACTCTATACCCTACACTCTATACCATACACTCTATACCCTACACTCTACACTCTATTCCCTACACTCCATACCATACACTCTATACCCTACACTATATACCCTGCACTCTATACCTTACACTATACACTGTATACCCTACACTCTACACTCTATACTATACACTCTATACCCTACACTCTATACCGTACACTCTATACCCTACAATCTATACCCTACACTCTACTCTCTATACCCTACACTCTACACTCTATACCCTACACTATATACCCTACACTCTATACCATACACTCTATACCCTACACTCTACACTCTATACCCTACACTCTATACCCTACACTCTGTACCCTACACTCTACACTCTACACCCTACACTCTATACCCTACACTCTACACCCTACACTCTATACCATACACTCTATACCCTACACTCTATACCCTACACTCTAATCCCTACACTCTACAATCTATACCCTACACTCTACACTTTACACTCTATACCCTACACTCTATACCCTACACTCTACACTCTATACCCTACACTCTATACCCTACACTCTACACTCTATACCCTACACTCTATACTCTACACTCTATACCCTACACTCTATACCCTACACTCTACACCCTACACTATACACCCTACACTCTATACCATACACTCTATACCCTACACTCTACACCCTACACTCTATACCCTACACTCTATACCCTACACCCTACGCTCTATGCCCTACACTCTATACCCTACAGTCTACACTCTATACCCTACACTCTATTCCATACACTCTATTCCCTACACTCTACACTCTATACCCTACACTCTATACCCTACACTCTATACCCTACACTCTATACCCTACACTTTATAACCTACACTCTACACTCTATACCCTACACTCTATTCCATACACTCTATACCCTACTCTATACTCTACACTCTATACCCTACTCTATACCCTACACTCTACACTCTATACCCTACACTCTATACCCTACACTCTATACCCTACACTCTACACTCTACACTCTATACCCTACACTCTATACCCTACACTCTATACCCTACACTCTACACTCTATACCCTACACTCTATACCATACACTCTATACCCTACACTCTATACCCTATACTCTACACTCTATACCCTACACTCTATGCCCTACACTCTATACCCTACACTCTATACCCTACACTCTATACCTTACACTCTATACCCTACACTCTATACCCTACACGCTATACCCTACACTCTACACTCTATACCCTACACTCTATACCCTACACTCTATACCTTACACTCTATACCTTACACTCTATACCCTACACTCTACACTCTACACTCTACACCCTACACTCTACACTCTATACCCTACACTCTATACCCTACACTCTATACCCTACACTCTATACCCTACACCCTTCACTCTATACCCTACACTCTCCACTGTATACCCTACATTCTATACCTTACACCCTTCACTCTATACCCTACACTCTCCACTGTATACCCTACATTCTATACCTTACACTCTACAATCTATACCCTACACTCTATACCCTTCACTCTATACCCTACACTCTATACCCTACACTATACACTGTATACCCTACACTCTACACTCTATACCATACACTCTATACCCTACACTCTACACTATATAGCCTACACTCTATACCCTACACTCTATACCATACACTCTATACCCTACACTCTACACTCTAAACCCTACACTCTATACCATACACTCTATACCCTACACTCTACACTCTATTCCCTACACTCCATACCATACACTCTATACCCTACACTATATACCCTGCACTCTATACCTTACACTATACACTGTATACCCTACACTCTACACTCTATAATATACACTCTATACCCTACACTCTATACCGTACACTCTATACCCTACAATCTATACCCTACACTCTACTCTCTATACCCTACACTCTACACTCTATACCCTACACTATATACCCTACACTCTATACCATACACTCTATACCCTACACTCTACACTCTATACCCTACACTCTATACCCTACACTCTGTACCCTACACTCTACACTCTACACCCTACACTCTATACCCTACACTCTACACCCTACACTCTATACCATACACTCTATACCCTACACTCTATACCCTACACTCTAATCCCTACACTCTACAATCTATACCCTACACTCTACACTTTACACTCTATACCCTACACTCTATACCCTACACTCTACACTCTATACCCTACACTCTATACCCTACACTCTACACTCTATACTCTACACTCTATACCCTACACTCTATACCCTACACTCTACACCCTACACTATACACCCTACACTCTATACCATACACTCTATACCCTACACTCTACACCCTACACTCTATACCCTACACTCTATACCCTACACCCTACGCTCTATGCCCTACACTCTATACCCTACAGTCTACACTCTATACCCTACACTCTATTCCATACACTCTATTCCCTACACTCTACACTCTATACCCTACACTCTCCACTTTACACTCTATACCCTACACTCTATACCCTACACTCTACACCCTACACTCTATACCCTACACTCTATACCCTACACTCTACACTCTATACTTTATACCCTACACTCTATACCCTACACTCTGTACCCTACACCCTACACTCTATACCCTACACTCTATAACCTACACTCTGCACTCTATACCCTACACTCTATACAATACACTCTACACTCTATACCCTACACTCTATACCCTACACTCTACACTCTATACCCTACACTCTATACCCTACACTCTATACCCTACACTCTACACTCTATACTCTATACCCTACTCTCTAGACACTACACTCTATACCCTACACTATACACTCTATACCCTACACTCTACACTGTATACCATACACTCTATACCCTACACTCTATACCCTACACTCTACACTCTATACCCTACACTCTACACCCTACACTCTATACCATACACTCTATACCCTACACTCTATACCCTACACTCTACACTCTATACCCTACACTCTATACCATACACTCTATACCCTACACTCTATACCCTATACTCTACACTCTATACCCTACACTCTATGCCCTACACTCTATACCCTACACTCTATACCCTACACTCTATACCTTACACTCTATACCCTACACTCTATACCCTACACTCTATACCCTACACTCTACACTCTATACCCTACACTCTATACCCTACACTCTATACCTTACACTCTATACCTTACACTCTATACCCTACACTCTACACTCTACACTCTACACCCTACACTCTACACTCTATACCCTACACTCTATACCCTACACTCTATACCCTACACTCTATACCCTACACTCTATACCCTACACCCTACACTCTATACCCTACACTCTCCACTGTATACCCTACATTCTATACCTTACACTCTACAATCTATACCCTACACTCTATACCCTACACTCTAATCCCTACACTCTACACTCTATTCCCTACACTCTATACCCTACACTCTATACCATACACTCTATACCCTACACTCTACACTCTATACCCTACACTCTATACCATACACTCTATACCCTACACTCTACACTCTATTCCCTACACTCCATACCATACACTCTATACCCTACACTATATACCCTGCACTCTATACCTTACACTATACACTGTATACCCTACACTCTACACTCTATACTATACACTCTATACCCTACACTCTATACCGTACACTCTATACCCTACAATCTATACCCTACACTCTACTCTCTATACCCTACACTCTACACTCTATACCCTACACTATATACCCTACACTCTATACCATACACTCTATACCCTACACTCTACACTCTATACCCTACACTCTATACCCTACACTCTGTACCCTACACTCTACACTCTACACCCTACACTCTATACCCTACACTCTACACCCTACACTCTATACCATACACTCTATACCCTACACTCTATACCCTACACTCTAATCCCTACACTCTACAATCTATACCCTACACTCTACACTTTACACTCTATACCCTACACTCTATACCCTACACTCTACACTCTATACCCTACACTCTATACCCTACACTCTACACTCTATACCCTACACTCTATACTCTACACTCTATACCCTACACTCTATACCCTACACTCTACACCCTACACTATACACCCTACACTCTATACCATACACTCTATACCCTACACTCTACACCCTACACTCTATACCCTACACTCTATACCCTACACCCTACGCTCTATGCCCTACACTCTATACCCTACAGTCTACACTATATACCCTACACTCTATTCCATACACTCTATTCCCTACACTCTACACTCTATACCCTACACTCTATACCCTACACTCTATACCCTACACTCTATACCCTACACTTTATAACCTACACTCTACACTCTATACCCTACACTCTATTCCATACACTCTATACCCTACTCTATACTCTACACTCTATACCCTACTCTATACCCTACACTCTACACTCTATACCCTACACTCTATACCCTACACTCTATACCCTACACTCTACACTCTACACTCTATACCCTACACTCTATACCCTACACTCTATACCCTACACTCTACACTCTATACCCTACACTCTATACCATACACTCTATACCCTACACTCTATACCCTATACTCTACACTCTATACCCTACACTCTATGCCCTACACTCTATACCCTACACTCTATACCCTACACTCTATACCTTACACTCTATACCCTACACTCTATACCCTACACTCTATACCCTACACTCTACACTCTATACCCTACACTCTATACCCTACACTCTATACCTTACACTCTATACCTTACACTCTATACCCTACACTCTACACTCTACACTCTACACCCTACACTCTACACTCTATACCCTACACTCTATACCCTACACTCTACACCCTACACTATACACCCTACACTCTATACCATACACTCTATACCCTACACTCTACACCCTACACTCTATACCCTACACTCTATACCCTACACCCTACGCTCTATGCCCTACACTCTATACCCTACAGTCTACACTCTATACCCTACACTCTATTCCATACACTCTATTCCCTACACTCTACACTCTATACCCTACACTCTCCACTTTACACTCTATACCCTACACTCTATACCCTACACTCTACACCCTACACTCTATACCCTACACTCTATACCCTACACTCTACACTCTATACTTTATACCCTACACTCTATACCCTACACTCTGTACCCTACACCCTACACTCTATACCCTACACTCTATAACCTACACTCTGCACTCTATACCCTACACTCTATACAATACACTCTACACTCTATACCCTACACTCTATACCCTACACTCTACACTCTATACCCTACACTCTATACCCTACACTCTATACCCTACACTCTACACTCTATACTCTATACCCTACTCTCTAGACACTACACTCTATACCCTACACTATACACTCTATACCCTACACTCTACACTGTATACCATACACTCTATACCCTACACTCTACACTCTATACCCTACACTCTACACCCTACACTCTATACCATACACTCTATACCCTACACTCTACACTCTATACCCTACACTCTATACCCTACACTGTATTCCATATACTCTATACCCTACACTCTAAACCCTACACTCCACACTCTATACCATACACTCTACTCTTTACACTCTATACCATACACCCAAACCCTACACTCTATACTCTATACCCTACACTCTATACCCTACACTCTACACTCTATACCCTACACTCTACACTTTACACTCTATACCCTACACTCTATACCCTACAATCAATACCCTACACTCTATACCCTACACTCTACACCCTACACTCTATACCGTACACTCTATACCCTACACTCTATACCATAGACTATATACCCTACACTCTACACTCTATACCCTACACTCTCTACCCTACACTCTATACCCTACACTCTACACTCTATACCCTACACTCTACACTCTATACCCTACATTCTATACCCTACACTCTATACCCTACACTCTATACCCTACACTCTAAACCCTACACTCTATACCATACACTCTATACCCTACACTCTATACCCTACACTCTATTCCCTACACTCTATACCCTACACTTTATACAATACACTGTATACCCTACACTCTATACCCTACATTCTACACTCTATACCCTACACTCTATTCCATACCCTCTATACCCTACACTCTATACCCTACACTCTATACCCTACACTATACACTCTATACCCTACACTCTACACTGTATACCATACACTCTATACCCTAAACTCTATACCCTACACTCTACACTCTATACCCTACACTCTATACCCTACACTCTATACCCTACACTCTACTCCCTACACTCTATACCCTACACTTTATACAATACACTGTATACCCTACACCCTACACTCTATACCCTACACTCTACACTCTATACCCTACACTCTATACCATACCCTCTATACCCTACACTCTATACCCTACACTCTATACCCTACACTATACACTCTATACCCTACACTCTACACTGTATACCATACACTCTATACCCTACACTCTATACCCTACACTCTACACTCTATACCCTACAATCTATACCCTACTCTCTATACCCTACACCCTACGCTCTATACCCTACACTCTACACTCTATACCCTACACTCTATTCCATACACTCTATACCCTACTCTATACTCTACACTCTATACCCTACTCTATACCCTACACTCTACACTCTATACCCTACACTCTACACCCTACACTCTATACCATACACTATATACCCTACACTCTATACCCTACACTCTAATCCCTACACTCTACACTCTATACCCTACACTCTACACCCTACACTCTATACCATACACTCTATACCCTACACTCTACACTCTATACCCTACACTCTATACCCTACACTCTATACCCTACACCCTACGCTCTATACCCTACAGTCTACACTCTATACCCTACACTCTATTCCATACACTCTATACCCTACACTTTATACCCTACACTCTACACTCTATACCCTACACTCTACACTTTACACTCTGTACCCTACACTCTATACCCTACACTCTACACTCTATACCCTACACTCTATACCCTACACTCTATACCCTACACTCTACACTCTATACCCTACACTCTATACCCTACACTCTATACTCTACACTCTATACCCTACACTCTATACCCTACACTCTACACCCTACACTTTACACCCTACACTCTATACCATACACTCTATACCCTACACTCTAAACTCTATACAGTACACTCTACATCCTACACTCTATACCCTACACCCTACGCTCTATGCCCTACACTCTATACCCTACAGTCTACACTCTATACCCTACACTCTATTCCATACACACTATACCCTACACTCTACACTCTATACCCTACACTCTACACTTTACACTCTATACCCTACACTCTATACCCTACACTCTACACTCTATACCCTACACTCTATACCCTACACTCTATACCCTACACTCTACACTCTATACCCTACACTCTATACCCTACACTCTACACTCTATACCCTACACTCTATACCATACACTCTATACCCTACACTCTATACCCTATACTCTACACTCTATACCCTACACTCTATACCCTACACTCTATACCCTACACTCTATACCCTACACTCTACACTCTATACCCTACACTCTATACCTTACACTCTATACCCTACACTCTATACCCTACACTCTATACCCTACACTCTACACTCTATACCCTACACTCTATACCCTACACTCTATACCTTACACTCTATACCTTACACTCTATACCCTACACTCTACACTCTACACCCTACACTCTACACTCTACACCCTACACTCTACACTCTATACCCTACACTCTATACCCTACACTCTATACCCTACACTCTATACCCTACACCCTACACTCTATTCCCTACACTCTCCACTCTATACCCTACACTCTATACCCTACACTCTACAATCTATACCCTACACTCTATACCCTACACTCTAATCCCTACACTCTACACTCTATTCCCTACACTCCATACCATACACTCTATACCCTTCACTCTATACCCTACACTCTATACCCTACACTATACACTGTATACCCTACACTCTACACTCTATACCATACACTCTATACCCTACACTCTACACTATATAGCCTACACTCTATACCCTACACTCTATACCCTACACTCTATACCCTACACTCTACACTCTATACCCTACACTCTATACCATACACTCTATACCCTACACTCTACACTCTATTTTCTACACTCCATACCATACACTCTATACCCTACACTCTATACCCTGCACTCTATACCCTACACTATACACTGTATACCCTACACTCTACACTCTATACTATACACTCTATACCCTACACTCTATACCGTACACTCTATACCCCACAATCTATACCCTACACTCTACTCTCTATACCCTACACTCTATACCCTACACCCTACACTCTATACCCTACACTCTACACTCTATACCCTACACTCTATACCATACCCTCTATACCCTACACTCTATACCCTACACTCTATACCCTACACTATACACTCTATACCCTACACTCTACACTGTATACCATACACTCTATACCCTACACTCTATACCCTACACTCTACACTCTATACCCTACACTCTACACCCTACACTCTATACCATACACTCTATACCCTACACTCTACACTCTATACCCTACACTCTATACCCTACTCTCTATACCCTACACCCTACGCTCTATACCCTACACTCTACACTCTATACCCTACACTCTATTCCATACACTCTATACCCTACTCTATACTCTACACTCTATACCCTACTCTATACCCTACACTCTACACTCTATACCCTACACTCTACACCCTACACTCTATACCATACACTATATACCCTACACTCTATACCCTACACTCTAATCCCTACACTCTACACTCTATACCCTACACTCTACACCCTACACTCTATACCATACACTCTATACCCTACACTCTACACTCTATACCCTACACTCTATACCCTACACTCTATACCCTACACCCTACGCTCTATACCCTACACTCTATACCCTACAGTCTACACTCTATAACCTACACTCTACACTTTACACTCTATACCCTACACTCTATACCCTACACTCTACACTCTATACCCTACACTCTATACCCTACACTCTATACCCTACACTCTACACTCTATACCCTACACTCTATACCCTACACTCTATACTCTACACTCTATTCCATACACTCTATACCCTACACTCTATACCCTACACTCTACACTCTATACCCTACACTCTACACTTTACACTCTATACCCTACACTCTATACCCTACACTCTACACTCTATACCCTACACTCTATACCCTACACTCTATAACCTACACTCTACACTCTATACCCTACACTCTATACCCTACACTCTATCCTCTACACTCTATACCCTACACCCTACGCTCTATGCCCTACACTCTATACCCTACAGTCTACACTCTATACCCTACACTCTATTCCATACACACTATACCCTACACTCTACACTCTATACCCTACACTCTACACTTTACACTCTATACCCTACACTCTATACCCTACACTCTACACTCTATACCCTACACCCTACGCTCTATACCCTACACTCTATACCCTACAGTCTACACTCTATAACCTACACTCTACACTTTACACTCTATACCCTACACTCTATACCCTACACTCTACACTCTATACCCTACACTCTATACCCTACACTCTATACCCTACACTCTACACTCTATACCCTACACTCTATACCCTACACTCTATACTCTACACTCTATTCCATACACTCTATACCCTACACTCTATACCCTACACTCTACACTCTATACCCTACACTCTACACTTTACACTCTATACCCTACACTCTATACCCTACACTCTACACTCTATACCCTACACTCTATACCCTACACTCTATAACCTACACTCTACACTCTATACCCTACACTCTATACCCTACACTCTATCCTCTACACTCTATACCCTACACCCTACGCTCTATGCCCTACACTCTATACCCTACAGTCTACACTCTATACCCTACACTCTATTCCATACACACTATACCCTACACTCTACACTCTATACCCTACACTCTACACTTTACACTCTATACCCTACACTCTATACCCTACACTCTACACTCTATACCCTACACTCTATACCCTACACTCTATACCCTACACTCTATACCCTACACTTTATAACCTACACTCTACACTCTATACCCTACACTCTATTCCATACACTCTATACCCTACTCTATACTCTACACTCTATACCCTACTCTATACCCTACACTCTACACTCTATACCCTACACTCTATACCCTACACTCTATACCCTACACTCTACACTCTACACTCTATACCCTACACTCTATACCCTACACTCTATACCCTACACTCTACACTCTATACCCTACACTCTATACCATACACTCTATACCCTACACTCTATACCCTATACTCTACACTCTATACCCTACACTCTATGCCCTACACTCTATACCCTACACTCTATACCCTACACTCTATACCTTACACTCTATACCCTACACTCTATACCCTACACTCTATACCCTACACTCTACACTCTATACCCTACACTCTATACCCTACACTCTATACCTTACACTCTATACCTTACACTCTATACCCTTCACTCTACACTCTACACTCTACACCCTACACTCTACACTCTATACCCTACACTCTATACCCTACACTCTATACCCTACACTCTATACCCTACACCCTACACTCTATACCCTACACTCTCCACTGTATACCCTACATTCTATACCTTACACTCTACAATCTATACCCTACACTCTATACCCTACACTCTAATCCCTACACTCTACACTCTATTCCCTACACTCTATACCCTACACTCTATACCATACACTCTATACCCTACACTCTACACTCTATACCCTACACTCTATACCATACACTCTATACCCTACACTCTACACTCTATTCCCTACACTCCATACCATACACTCTATACCCTACACTATATACCCTGCACTCTATACCTTACACTATACACTGTATACCCTACACTCTACACTCTATACTATACACTCTATACCCTACACTCTATACCGTACACTCTATACCCTACAATCTATACCCTACACTCTACTCTCTATACCCTACACTCTACACTCTATACCCTACACTATATACCCTACACTCTATACCATACACTCTATACCCTACACTCTACACTCTATACCCTACACTCTATACCCTACACTCTGTACCCTACACTCTACACCCTACACTCTATACCCTACACTCTACACCCTACACTCTATACCATACACTCTATACCCTACACTCTATACCCTACACTCTAATCCCTACACTCTACAATCTATACCCTACACTCTACACTTTACACTCTATACCCTACACTCTATACCCTACACTCTACACTCTATACCCTACACTCTATACCCTACACTCTACACTCTATACCCTACACTCTATACTCTACACTCTATACCCTACACTCTATACCCTACACTCTACACCCTACACTATACACCCTACACTCTATACCATACACTCTATACCCTACACTCTACACCCTACACTCTATACCCTACACTCTATACCCTACACCCTACGCTCTATGCCCTACACTCTATACCCTACAGTCTACACTCTATACCCTACACTCTATTCCATACACTCTATTCCCTACACTCTACACTCTATACCCTACACTCTATACCCTACACTCTATACCCTACACTCTATACCCTACACTTTATAACCTACACTCTACACTCTATACCCTACACTCTATTCCATACACTCTATACCCTACTCTATACTCTACACTCTATACCCTACTCTATACCCTACACTCTACACTCTATACCCTACACTCTATACCCTACACTCTATACCCTACACTCTACACTCTACACTCTATACCCTACACTCTATACCCTACACTCTATACCCTACACTCTACACTCTATACCCTACACTCTATACCATACACTCTATACCCTACACTCTATACCCTATACTCTACACTCTATACCCTACACTCTATGCCTTACACTCTATACCCTACACTCTATACCCTACACTCTATACCTTACACTCTATACCCTACACTCTATACCCTACACGCTATACCCTACACTCTACACTCTATACCCTACACTCTATACCCTACACTCTATACCTTACACTCTATACCTTACACTCTATACCCTACACTCTACACTCTACACTCTACACCCTACACTCTACACTCTATACCCTACACTCTATACCCTACACTCTATACCCTACACTCTATACCCTACACCCTTCACTCTATACCCTACACTCTCCACTGTATACCCTACATTCTATACCTTACACTCTACAATCTATACCCTACACTCTATACCCTACACTCTAATCCCTACACTCTACACTCTATTCCCTACACTCCATACCATACACTCTATACCCTTCACTCTATACCCTACACTCTATACCCTACACTATACACTGTATACCCTACACTCTACACTCTATACCATACACTCTATACCCTACACTCTACACTATATAGCCTACACTCTATACCCTACACTCTATACCATACACTCTATACCCTACACTCTACACTCTAAACCCTACACTCTATACCATACACTCTATACCCTACACTCTACACTCTATTCCCTACACTCCATACCATACACTCTATACCCTACACTATATACCCTGCACTCTATACCTTACACTATACACTGTATACCCTACACTCTACACTCTATAATATACACTCTATACCCTACACTCTATACCGTACACTCTATACCCTACAATCTATACCCTACACTCTACTCTCTATACCCTACACTCTACACTCTATACCCTACACTATATACCCTACACTCTATACCATACACTCTATACCCTACACTCTACACTCTATACCCTACACTCTATACCCTACACTCTGTACCCTACACTCTACACTCTACACCCTACACTCTATACCCTACACTCTACACCCTACACTCTATACCATACACTCTATACCCTACACTCTATACCCTACACTCTAATCCCTACACTCTACAATCTATACCCTACACTCTACACTTTACACTCTATACCCTACACTCTATACCCTACACTCTACACTCTATACCCTACACTCTATACCCTACACTCTACACTCTATACTCTACACTCTATACCCTACACTCTATACCCTACACTCTACACCCTACACTATACACCCTACACTCTATACCATACACTCTATACCCTACACTCTACACCCTACACTCTATACCCTACACTCTATACCCTACACCCTACGCTCTATGCCCTACACTCTATACCCTACAGTCTACACTCTATACCCTACACTCTATTCCATACACTCTATTCCCTACACTCTACACTCTATACCCTACACTCTCCACTTTACACTCTATACCCTACACTCTATACCCTACACTCTACACCCTACACTCTATACCCTACACTCTATACCCTACACTCTACACTCTATACTTTATACCCTACACTCTATACCCTACACTCTGTACCCTACACCCTACACTCTATACCCTACACTCTATAACCTACACTCTGCACTCTATACCCTACACTCTATACAATACACTCTACACTCTATACCCTACACTCTATACCCTACACTCTACACTCTATACCCTACACTCTATACCCTACACTCTATACCCTACACTCTACACTCTATACTCTATACCCTACTCTCTAGACACTACACTCTATACCCTACACTATACACTCTATACCCTACACTCTACACTGTATACCATACACTCTATACCCTACACTCTATACCCTACACTCTACACTCTATACCCTACACTCTACACCCTACACTCTATACCATACACTCTATACCCTACACTCTATACCCTACACTCTACACTCTATACCCTACACTCTATACCATACACTCTATACCCTACACTCTATACCCTATACTCTACACTCTATACCCTACACTCTATGCCCTACACTCTATACCCTACACTCTATACCCTACACTCTATACCTTACACTCTATACCCTACACTCTATACCCTACACTCTATACCCTACACTCTACACTCTATACCCTACACTCTATACCCTACACTCTATACCTTACACTCTATACCTTACACTCTATACCCTACACTCTACACTCTACACTCTACACCCTACACTCTACACTCTATACCCTACACTCTATACCCTACACTCTATACCCTACACTCTATACCCTACACCCTACACTCTATACCCTACACTCTCCACTGTATACCCTACATTCTATACCTTACACTCTACAATCTATACCCTACACTCTATACCCTACACTCTAATCCCTACACTCTACACTCTATTCCCTACACTCTATACCCTACACTCTATACCATACACTCTATACCCTACACTCTACACTCTATACCCTACACTCTATACCATACACTCTATACCCTACACTCTACACTCTATTCCCTACACTCCATACCATACACTCTATACCCTACACTATATACCCTGCACTCTATACCTTACACTATACACTGTATACCCTACACTCTACACTCTATACTATACACTCTATACCCTACACTCTATACCGTACACTCTATACCCTACAATCTATACCCTACACTCTACTCTCTATACCCTACACTCTACACTCTATACCCTACACTATATACCCTACACTCTATACCATACACTCTATACCCTACACTCTACACTCTATACCCTACACTCTATACCCTACACTCTGTACCCTACACTCTACACTCTACACCCTACACTCTATACCCTACACTCTACACCCTACACTCTATACCATACACTCTATACCCTACACTCTATACCCTACACTCTAATCCCTACACTCTACAATCTATACCCTACACTCTACACTTTACACTCTATACCCTACACTCTATACCCTACACTCTACACTCTATACCCTACACTCTATACCCTACACTCTACACTCTATACCCTACACTCTATACTCTACACTCTATACCCTACACTCTATACCCTACACTCTACACCCTACACTATACACCCTACACTCTATACCATACACTCTATACCCTACACTCTACACCCTACACTCTATACCCTACACTCTATACCCTACACCCTACGCTCTATGCCCTACACTCTATACCCTACAGTCTACACTATATACCCTACACTCTATTCCATACACTCTATTCCCTACACTCTACACTCTATACCCTACACTCTATACCCTACACTCTATACCCTACACTCTATACCCTACACTTTATAACCTACACTCTACACTCTATACCCTACACTCTATTCCATACACTCTATACCCTACTCTATACTCTACACTCTATACCCTACTCTATACCCTACACTCTACACTCTATACCCTACACTCTATACCCTACACTCTATACCCTACACTCTACACTCTACACTCTATACCCTACACTCTATACCCTACACTCTATACCCTACACTCTACACTCTATACCCTACACTCTATACCATACACTCTATACCCTACACTCTATACCCTATACTCTACACTCTATACCCTACACTCTATGCCCTACACTCTATACCCTACACTCTATACCCTACACTCTATACCTTACACTCTATACCCTACACTCTATACCTTACACTCTATACCCTACACTCTACACTCTATACCCTACACTCTATACCCTACACTCTATACCTTACACTCTATACCTTACACTCTATACCCTACACTCTACACTCTACACTCTACACCCTACACTCTACACTCTATACCCTACACTCTATACCCTACACTCTACACCCTACACTATACACCCTACACTCTATACCCTACACCCTACGCTCTATGCCCTACACTCTATACCCTACAGTCTACACTCTATACCCTACACTCTATTCCATACACTCTATTCCCTACACTCTACACTCTATACCCTACACTCTCCACTTTACACTCTATACCCTACACTCTATACCCTACACTCTACACCCTACACTCTATACCCTACACTCTATACCCTACACTCTACACTCTATACTTTATACCCTACACTCTATACCCTACACTCTGTACCCTACACCCTACACTCTATACCCTACACTCTATAACCTACACTCTGCACTCTATACCCTACACTCTATACAATACACTCTACACTCTATACCCTACACTCTATACCCTACACTCTACACTCTATACCCTACACTCTATACCCTACACTCTATACCCTACACTCTACACTCTATACTCTATACCCTACTCTCTAGACACTACACTCTATACCCTACACTATACACTCTATACCCTACACTCTACACTGTATACCATACACTCTATACCCTACACTCTATACCCTACACTCTACACTCTATACCCTACACTCTACACCCTACACTCTATACCATACACTCTATACCCTACACTCTACACTCTATACCCTACACTCTATACCCTACACTGTATTCCATATACTCTATACCCTACACTCTAAACCCTACACTCTACACTCTATACCATACACTCTACTCTTTACACTCTATACCATACACCCAAACCCTACACTCTATACTCTATACCCTACACTCTATACCCTACACTCTACACTCTATACCCTACACTCTACACTTTACACTCTATACCCTACACTCTATACCCTACAATCAATACCCTACACTCTATACCCTACACTCTACACCCTACACTCTATACCGTACACTCTATACCCTACACTCTATACCATAGACTATATACCCTACACTCTACACTCTATACCCTACACTCTCTACCCTACACTCTATACCCTACACTCTACACTCTATACCCTACACTCTACACTCTATACCCTACATTCTATACCCTACACTCTATACCCTACACTCTATACCCTACACTCTAAACCCTACACTCTATACCATACACTCTATACCCTACACTCTATACCCTACACTCTATTCCCTACACTCTATACCCTACACTTTATACAATACACTGTATACCCTACACTCTATACCCTACATTCTACACTCTATACCCTACACTCTATTCCATACCCTCTATACCCTACACTCTATACCCTACACTCTATACCCTACACTATACACTCTATACCCTACACTCTACACTGTATACCATACACTCTATACCCTAAACTCTATACCCTACACTCTACACTCTATACCCTACACTCTATACCCTACACTCTACACTCTATACCCTACACTCTATACCCTACACTGTATTCCATATACTCTATACCCTACACTCTAAACCCTACACTCTACACTCTATACCATACACTCTACTCTTTACACTCTATACCATACACCCAAACCCTACACTCTATACTCTATACCCTACACTCTATACCCTACACTCTACACTCTATACCCTACACTCTACACTTTACACTCTATACCCTACACTCTATACCCTACAATCAATACCCTACACTCTATACCCTACACTCTACACCCTACACTCTATACCGTACACTCTATACCCTACACTCTATACCATAGACTATATACCCTACACTCTACACTCTATACCCTACACTCTCTACCCTACACTCTATACCCTACACTCTACACTCTATACCCTACACTCTACACTCTATACCCTACATTCTATACCCTACACTCTATACCCTACACTCTATACCCTACACTCTAAACCCTACACTCTATACCATACACTCTATACCCTACACTCTATACCCTACACTCTATTCCCTACACTCTATACCCTACACTTTATACAATACACTGTATACCCTACACTCTATACCCTACATTCTACACTCTATACCCTACACTCTATTCCATACCCTCTATACCCTACACTCTATACCCTACACTCTATACCCTACACTATACACTCTATACCCTACACTCTACACTGTATACCATACACTCTATACCCTAAACTCTATACCCTACACTCTACACTCTATACCCTACACTCTATACCCTACACTCTATACCCTACACTCTACTCCCTACACTCTATACCCTACACTTTATACAATACACTGTATACCCTACACCCTACACTCTATACCCTACACTCTACACTCTATACCCTACACTCTATACCATACCCTCTATACCCTACACTCTATACCCTACACTCTATACCCTACACTATACACTCTATACCCTACACTCTACACTGTATACCATACACTCTATACCCTACACTCTATACCCTACACTCTACACTCTATACCCTACAATCTATACCCTACTCTCTATACCCTACACCCTACGCTCTATACCCTACACTCTACACTCTATACCCTACACTCTATTCCATACACTCTATACCCTACTCTATACTCTACACTCTATACCCTACTCTATACCCTACACTCTACACTCTATACCCTACACTCTACACCCTACACTCTATACCATACACTATATACCCTACACTCTATACCCTACACTCTAATCCCTACACTCTACACTCTATACCCTACACTCTACACCCTACACTCTATACCATACACTCTATACCCTACACTCTACACTCTATACCCTACACTCTATACCCTACACTCTATACCCTACACCCTACGCTCTATACCCTACAGTCTACACTCTATACCCTACACTCTATTCCATACACTCTATACCCTACACTTTATACCCTACACTCTACACTCTATACCCTACACTCTACACTTTACACTCTATACCCTACACTCTATACCCTACACTCTACACTCTATACCCTACACTCTATACCCTACACTCTATACCCTACACTCTACACTCTATACCCTACACTCTATACCCTACACTCTATACTCTACACTCTATACCCTACACTCTATACCCTACACTCTACACCCTACACTTTACACCCTACACTCTATACCATACACTCTATACCCTACACTCTAAACTCTATACAGTACACTCTACATCCTACACTCTATACCCTACACCCTACGCTCTATGCCCTACACTCTATACCCTACAGTCTACACTCTATACCCTACACTCTATTCCATACACACTATACCCTACACTCTACACTCTATACCCTACACTCTACACTTTACACTCTATACCCTACACTCTATACCCTACACTCTACACTCTATACCCTACACTCTATACCCTACACTCTATACCCTACACTCTACACTCTATACCCTACACTCTATACCCTACACTCTACACTCTATACCCTACACTCTATACCATACACTCTATACCCTACACTCTATACCCTATACTCTACACTCTATACCCTACACTCTATACCCTACACTCTATACCCTACACTCTATACCCTACACTCTACACTCTATACCCTACACTCTATACCTTACACTCTATACCCTACACTCTATACCCTACACTCTATACCCTACACTCTACACTCTATACCCTACACTCTATACCCTACACTCTATACCTTACACTCTATACCTTACACTCTATACCCTACACTCTACACTCTACACCCTACACTCTACACTCTACACCCTACACTCTACACTCTATACCCTACACTCTATACCCTACACTCTATACCCTACACTCTATACCCTACACCCTACACTCTATTCCCTACACTCTCCACTCTATACCCTACACTCTATACCCTACACTCTACAATCTATACCCTACACTCTATACCCTACACTCTAATCCCTACACTCTACACTCTATTCCCTACACTCCATACCATACACTCTATACCCTTCACTCTATACCCTACACTCTATACCCTACACTATACACTGTATACCCTACACTCTACACTCTATACCATACACTCTATACCCTACACTCTACACTATATAGCCTACACTCTATACCCTACACTCTATACCCTACACTCTATACCCTACACTCTACACTCTATACCCTACACTCTATACCATACACTCTATACCCTACACTCTACACTCTATTTTCTACACTCCATACCATACACTCTATACCCTACACTCTATACCCTGCACTCTATACCCTACACTATACACTGTATACCCTACACTCTACACTCTATACTATACACTCTATACCCTACACTCTATACCGTACACTCTATACCCTACAATCTATACCCTACACTCTACTCTCTATACCCTACACTCTATACCCTACACTCTGTACCCTACACTCTACACTCTATACCCTACACTCTATACCCTACACTCTACACTCTACACCCTACACTCTACACTCTATACCCTACACTCTACACCCTACACTCTATACCATACACTCTATACCCTACACTCTACACTCTATACCCTACACTCTATACCCTACACTCTATACCCTACACCCTACGCTCTATACCCTACACTCTATACCCTACAGTCTACACTCTATACCCTACACTCTATTCCATACACTCTATACCCTACACTCTATACCCTACACTCTACAATCTATACCCTACACTCTACACTTTACACTCTATACCTCACACTCTATACCCTACACTCTACACTCTATACCCTACACTCTATACCCTACACTCTACACTCTATACCCTACACTCTATACTCTACACTCTATACCCTACACTCTATACCCTACACTCTACACCCTACACTATACACCCTACACTCTATACCATACACTCTATACCCTACACTCTACACCCTACACTCTATACCCTACACTCTATACCCTACACCCTACGCTCTATGCCCTACACTCTATACCCTACAGTCTACACTCTATACCCTACACTCTATTCCATACACTCTATTCCCTACACTCTACACTCTATACCCTACACTCTCCACCTTACACTCTATACCCTACACTCTATACCCTACACTCTACACTCTATACCCTACACTCTATACCCTACACTCTATACCCTACACTCTACACTCTACACTCTATACCCTACACTCTATACCCTACACTCTGTACCCTACACCTTACACTCTATACCCTACACTCTGTAACCTACACTCTGCACTCTATACCCTACACTCTATACAATACACTCTATACCCTACTCTCTAGACACTACACTCTATACCCTACACTATACACTCTATACCCTACACTCTACACTCTACACTGTATACCATACACTCTACACCCTACACTCTATACCCTACACTCTACACTCTATACCCTACACTCTACACCCTACACTCTATACCATACACTCTATACCCTACACTCTACACTCTATACACTACACTCTATACCCTACACTGCATTCCATATACTCTATACCCTACACTCTAAACCCTACACTCTACACTCTATACCATACACTCTACTCTTTACACTCTATACCCTACACTCTATACCCTACACTCTACACTCTATACCCTACACTCTATACCTTACACTCTATACCCTACACTCTATACCCTACACTCTATACCCTACACTCTACACTCTATACCCTACACTCTATACCCTACACTCTATACCTTACACTCTATACCTTACACTCTATACCCTACACTCTACACTCTACACCCTACACTCTACACTCTACACCCTACACTCTACACTCTATACCCTACACTCTATACCCTACACTCTATACCCTACACTCTATACCCTACACCCTGCACTCTATTCCCTACACTCTCCACTCTATACCCTACACTCTATACCCTACACTCTACAATCTATACCCTACACTCTATACCCTACACTCTAATCCCTACACTCTACACTCTATTCCCTACACTCCATACCATACACTCTATACCCTTCACTCTATACCCTACACTCTATACCCTACACTATACACTGTATACCCTACACTCTACACTCTATACCATACACTCTATACCCTACACTCTACACTATATAGCCTACACTCTATACCCTACACTCTATACCCTACACTCTATACCCTACACTCTACACTCTATACCCTACACTCTATACCATACACTCTATACCCTACACTCTACACTCTATTTTCTACACTCCATACCATACACTCTATACCCTACACTCTATACCCTGCACTCTATACCCTACACTATACACTGTATACCCTACACTCTACACTCTATACTATACACTCTATACCCTACACTCTATACCGTACACTCTATACCCTACAATCTATACCCTACACTCTACTCTCTATACCCTACACTCTATACCCTACACTCTGTACCCTACACTCTACACTCTATACCCTACACTCTATACCCTACACTCTACACTCTACACCCTACACTCTACACTCTATACCCTACACTCTACACCCTACACTCTATACCATACACTCTATACCCTACACTCTACACTCTATACCCTACACTCTATACCCTACACTCTATACCCTACACCCTACGCTCTATACCCTACACTCTATACCCTACAGTCTACACTCTATACCCTACACTCTATTCCATACACTCTATACCCTACACTCTATACCCTACACTCTACAATCTATACCCTACACTCTACACTTTACACTCTATACCTCACACTCTATACCCTACACTCTACACTCTATACCCTACACTCTATACCCTACACTCTACACTCTATACCCTACACTCTATACTCTACACTCTATACCCTACACTCTATACCCTACACTCTACACCCTACACTATACACCCTACACTCTATACCATACACTCTATACCCTACACTCTACACCCTACACTCTATACCCTACACTCTATACCCTACACCCTACGCTCTATGCCCTACACTCTATACCCTACAGTCTACACTCTATACCCTACACTCTATTCCATACACTCTATTCCCTACACTCTACACTCTATACCCTACACTCTCCACCTTACACTCTATACCCTACACTCTATACCCTACACTCTACACTCTATACCCTACACTCTATACCCTACACTCTATACCCTACACTCTACACTCTACACTCTATACCCTACACTCTATACCCTACACTCTGTACCCTACACCTTACACTCTATACCCTACACTCTGTAACCTACACTCTGCACTCTATACCCTACACTCTATACAATACACTCTATACCCTACTCTCTAGACACTACACTCTATACCCTACACTATACACTCTATACCCTACACTCTACACTCTACACTGTATACCATACACTCTACACCCTACACTCTATACCCTACACTCTACACTCTATACCCTACACTCTACACCCTACACTCTATACCATACACTCTATACCCTACACTCTACACTCTATACACTACACTCTATACCCTACACTGCATTCCATATACTCTATACCCTACACTCTAAACCCTACACTCTACACTCTATACCATACACTCTACTCTTTACACTCTATACCCTACACTCTATACCCTACACTCTATACCCTACACTCTACACTCTATACCCTACACTCTACACTTTACACTCTATACCCTACACTCTATACCCTACAATCAATACATTACACTCTATACCCTACACTCTACACTCTATACCCTACACTCTATACCATACACTCTATACCCTACACTCTATACCATAGACTCTATACCCTACACTCTACACTCTATACCCTACACTCTCTACCCTACACTCTATACCCTACACTCTATACTCTACACTCTATACCCTACACTCTACACTCTATACCCTACATTCTATACCCTACCCTCTATACCCTACACTCTATACCCTACACTCTATACCCTACACTCTATACCATACACTCTATACCATACACTCTATATCCTACACTCTATACCCTACACTCTATACCTTACACTCTATACCCTACACTCTACACTTTCTACTCTACAATCTACACTCTATACCCTACACTCTATAACATACACTCTATACCCTACACTCTATATCCTGCACTCTACACTCTACACTCTATACCCTACACTCTATACCATACACTCTATACCCTACACTCTATACCATACACTCTATACCCTACACTCTATACCCTACACTCTATACCCTACACTCTACACTCTATACCCTACACTCTACACCCTACACTCTATACCATACACTCTGTACCCTACACTCTATACCCTACACTCTACACTCTATACCCTACACTCTACACCCTACACTCTATACCATACACTCTATACCCTACACTCTACACTCTATACCCTACACTCTATACCCTACACTCTATACCCTACACTGTATACCATATACTCTATACCCTACACTCTAAACCCTACACTCTACACTCTATACCCTACACTCTACACTCTATACCCTACACTCTATACCATACACTCTATACCCTACACTCTATACCCTACACTCTACACCCTACACTCTACACTCTATACCCTACACTCTACACTCTATACCCTACACTCTATACCCTACACTCTATACCCTACACTCTATACCCTACACTCTATACCCTATACTCTATACCCTACACTCTACACTCTATACCCTACACTCTATAACATACACTCAATACCCTACACGCTACACTCTATACCCTACACTCTATAACATACACTCTATACCCTACACTCTATACCCTACACTCTATACCTTACACTCTATACCCTACACTCTACACTCTACACCCTACACTCTACACTCTATACCCTACACTCTATACCCTACACTCTACACCATACACTCTATACCCTACACTGTATACCATACACTCTATACCCTACACTTTATACCTTACACTCTTCACTCTATTCCATACACTCTATACCCCACACTCTATACCCTACACTCTATACCCTACACTCTACACTCTATACCCTACACTCTACACTCCACACTCTATACCCTACACTCTGTAACATACACTCTATACCCTACACTCTATACCTTACACTCTATACCCTACACTCTACACCCTACACTCTACACTCTACACCCTACACTCTACACTCTATACCCTACACTCTATACCCTACACTCTATACCCTACACTCTATACCCTAAACTCTACACTCTATACCCTACACTTTATACCCTTCACTCTATACTCTACACTCTATACCCTACACTCTATATCCTACACTCTATACCCTACACTCTGTACCCTACACCCTACACTCTATACCCTACACTCTATACCCTACACTCTACACCATACACTCTATACCCTACACTCTATACCATACACTCTATACCCTACACTTTATACCTTACACTCTACACTCTATTCCATACACTCTATACCCCACACTCTATACCCTAAACTCTATACCCTACACTCTACACTCTATACCCTACACTCTACACTCCACACTCTATACCCTACACTCTGTAACATACACTCTATACCCTACACTCAATACCCTACACTCTACACTCTATACCCTACACTCTATAACATACACTCTATACCCTACACTCTATACCCTACACTCTATACCTTACACTCTATACCGTACACTCTACACTCTACACCCTACACTCTACACTCTATACCCTACACTCTATACCCTACACTCTACACCATACACTCTATACCCTACACTCTATACCATACACTCTATACCCTACACTTTATACCTTACACTCTACACTCTATTCCATACACTCTATACCCCACACTCTATACACTACACTCTATACCCTACACTCTACACTCTATACCCTACACTCTACACTCCACACTCTATACCCTACACTCTGTAACATACACTCTATACCCTACACTCTATACCTTACACTCTATACCCTACACTCTACACCCTACACTCTACACTCTTCACCCTACACTCTACACTCTATACCCTACACTTTATACCCTACACTCTATACCCTACACTCTATACCCTACACTCTATACCCTAAACTCTACACTCTATACCCTACACTCTATACCCTACACTCTATACTCTACACTCTATACCCTACACTCTATACCCTACACTCTATACCCTACACTCTGTACCCTACACCCTACACTCTATACCCTACACTCTATACCGTACACTCTACACCATACACTCTATACCCTACACTCTATACAATACACTCTATACCCTACACTCTATACCCTACACTCTATACCCTAAATTCTACACTCTATACCCTACACTCTATACCCTACACTCTATACTCTACACTCTATACCCTACACTCTATACCCTACACTCTATACCCTACACTCTATACCCTACACTCTACACCCTACACTCTACACTCTATACCCTACACTCTATACCCTACACTCTATACCCTACACTCTATACCCTACACTCTATATCCTAAACTCTACACTCTATACCCTACACTCTATACCCTACACTCTATACTCTACACTCTATACCCTACACTCTATAACCTACACTCTATACCCTACACTCTATACCCTACACTCTACACTCCACACTCTATACCCTACACTCTGTAACATACACTCTATACCCTATACTCTATACCTTACACTCTATACCCTACACTCTACACCCTACACTATACACTCTACACCCTACACTCTACACTCTATACCCTACACTCTATACCCTACACTCTATACCCTAAACTCTACACTCTATACCCTACACTCTATAGCCTACACTCTATACTCTACACTCTATACCCTACACTCTATACCCTACACTCTACACTCTATACCCTACACTCTATACTCTACACTCTATACCCTACACTCTATACCCTACACTCTACACCCTACACTATACACCCTACACTCTATACCATACACTCTATACCCTACACTCTACACCCTACACTCTATACCCTACACCCTACGCTCTATGCCCTACACTCTATACCCTACAGTCTACACTCTATACCCTACACTCTATTCCATACACTCTATTCCCTACACTCTACACTCTATACCCTACACTCTCCACTTTACACTCTATACCCTACACTCTATACCCTACACTCTACACTCTATACCCTACACTCTATACCCTACACTCTACACTCTATACTCTATACCCTACACTCTATACCCTACACTCTGTACCCTACACCCTACACTCTATACCCTACACTCTATAACCTACACTCTGCACTCTATACCCTACACTCTATACAATACACTCTACACTCTATACCCTACACTCTATACCCTACACTCTACACTCTATACCCTACACTCTATACCCTACACTCTATACCCTACACTCTACACTCTATACTCTATACCCTACTCTCTAGACACTACACTCTATACCCTACACTATACACTCTATACCCTACACTCTACACTGTATACCATACACTCTATACCCTACACTCTATACCCTACACTCTACACTCTATACCCTACACTCTACACCCTACACTCTATACCATACACTCTATACCCTACACTCTACACTCTATACCCTACACTCTATACCCTACACTGTATTCCATATACTCTATACCCTACACTCTAAACCCTACACTCTACACTCTATACCATACACTCTACTCTTTACACTCTATACCCTACACTCTATACCCTACACTCTATACTCTATACCCTACACTCTATACCCTACACTCTACACTCTATACCCTACACTCTACACTTTACACTATATACCCTACACTCTATACCCTACAATCAATACCCGACACTCTATACCCTACACCCTACACTCTATACCATACACTCTATACCCTACACTCTATACCATAGACTCTATACCCTACACTCTACACTCTATACCCTACACTCTCTACCCTACACTCTATACCCTACACTCTACACTCTATACCCTACACTCTACACTCTATACCCTACATTCTATACCCTACACTCTATACCCTACACTCTATACCCTACACTCTAAACCCTACACTCTATACCATACACTCTATACCCTACACTCTATACCCTACACTCTATTCCCTACACTCTATACCCTACACTTTATACAATACACTGTATACCCTACACCCTACACTCTATACCTTACACTCTACACTCTATACCCTACACTCTATACCATACCCTCTATACCCTACACTCTATACCCTACACTATACACTCTATACCCTACACTCTACCCTGTATACCATACACTCTATACCCTAAACTCTATACCCTACACTCTACACTCTCTACCCTACACTCTATACCCTACACTCTATACCCTACACTCTATTCCCTACACTCTATACCCTACACTTTATACAATACACTGTATACCCTACACCCTACACTCTATACCCTACACTCTACACTCTATACCCTACACTCCATACCATACCCTCTATACCCTACACTCTATACCCTACACTCTATAACCTACACTATACACTCTATACCCTACACTCTACACTGTATACCATACACTCTATACCCTACACTCTATACCCTACACTCTACACTCTATACCCTACAATCTATACCCTACTCTCTATACCGTACACCCTACGCTCTATACCCTACACTCTACACTCTATACCCTACACTCTATTCCATACACTCTATACCCTACTCTATACTCTACACTCTATACCCTACTCTATACCCTACACTCTACACTCTATACCCTACACTCTACACCCTACACTCTATACCATACACTATATACCCTACACTCTATACCCTACACTCTAATCCCTACACTCTACACTCTATACCCTACACTCTACACCCTACACTCTATACCATACACTCTATACCCTACACTCTACACTCTATACCCTACACTCTAAACCCTACACTCTATACCCTACACCCTACGCTCTATACCCTACACTCTACACCCTACAGTCTACACTCTATACCCTACACTCTATTCCATACACTCTATACCCTACACTCTATACCCTACACTCTACACTCTATACCCTACACTCTACACTTTACACTCTATACCCTACACTCTATACCCTACACTCTACACTCTATACCCTACACTCTATACCCTACACTCTATACCCTACACTCTACACTCTATACCCTACACTCTATACCCTACACTCTATACTCTACACTCTATACCCTACACTCTATACCCTACACTCTACACCCTACACTCTACACCCTACACTCTATACCATACACTCTATACCCTACACTCTAAACTCTATACCCTACACTCTACACCCTACACTCTATACCCTACACCCTACGCTCTATGCCCTACACTCTATACCCTACAGTCTACACTCTATACCCTACACTCTATTCCATACACACTATACCCTACACTCTACACTCTATACCCTACACTCTACACTTTACACTCTATACCCTACACTCTATACCCTACACTCTACACTCTATACCCTACACTCTACACTTTACACTCTATACCCTACACTCTATACCCTACACTCTACACTCTATACCCTACACTCTATACCCTACACTCTATAAACTACACTCTACACTCTATACCCTACAGTCTATACCCTACACTCTATACCCTACACTCTACACTCTATACCCTACACTCTATACCATACACTCTATACCCTACACTCTATACCCTATACTCTACACTCTATACCCTACACTCTATACCCTACAATCTATACCCTACACTCTATACCCTACACTCTATACCCTACACTCTACACTCTATACCCTACACTCTATACCTTACACTCTATACCCTACACTCTATACCCTACACTCTATACCCTACACTCTACACTCTATACCCTACACTCTATACCCTACACTCTATACCCTACACTCTATACCCTACACTCTATAACCTACACCCTACACTCTATTCCCTACACTCTCCACTCTATACCCTACACTCTATACCATAAACTCTACAATCTATACCCTACACTCTATACCCTACACTCTAATCCCTACACTCTACACTCTATTCCCTACACTCCATACCATACACTCTATACCCTTCACTCTAGACCCTACACTCTATACCCTACACTATACACTGTATACCCTACACTCTACACTCTATACCATACACTCTATACCCTACACTCTACACTATATAGCCTACACTCTATACCCTACACTCTATACCCTACACTCTATACCCTACACTCTACACTCTATACCCTACACTCTATACCATACACTCTATACCCTACACTCTACACTCTATTCCCTACACTCCATACCATACACTCCATACCCTACACTCTATACCCTGCACTCTATACCCTACACTATACACTGTATACCCTACACTCTACACTCTATACTATACACTCTATACCCTACACTCTATACCGTACACTCTATACCCTACAATCTATACCCTACACTCTACTCTCTATACCCTACACTCTATACCCTACACTCTGTACCCTACACTCTACACTCTATACCCTACACTCTATACCCTAAACTCTACACTCTACACCCTACACTCTACACTCTATACCCTACACTCTACACCCTACACTCTATACCATACACTCTATACCCTACACTCTACACTCTATACCCTACACTCTATACCCTACACTCTATACCCTACACCCTACGCTCTATACCCTACACTCTATACCCTACAGTCTACACTCTATACCCTACACTCTATTCCATACACTCTATACCCTACACTCTATACCCTACACTCTACAATCTATACCCTACACTCTACACTTTACACTCTATACCCTACACTCTATACCCTACACTCTACACTCTATACCCTACACTCTATACCCTACACTCTACACTCTATACCCTACACTCTATACTCTACACTCTATACCCTACACTCTATACCCTACACTGTACACCCTACACTATACACCCTACACTCTATACCATACACTCTATACCCTACACTCTACACCCTACGCTCTATGCCCTACACTCTATACCCTACAGTCTACACTCTATACCCTACACTCTATTCCATACACTCTATTCCCTACACTCTACACTCTATACCCTACACTCTGCACTTTACACTCAATACCCTACACTCTATACCCTACACTCTACACTCTATACCCTACACTATATACCCTACACTCTATACCCTACACTCTACACTCTATACCCTACACTCTATACCCTACACTCTGTACCCTACACCCTACACTCTATACCCTACACTCTGTAACTTACACTCTGCACTCTATACCCTACACTCTATACAATACACTCTATACCCTACTCTCTAGACACTACACTCTATACCCTACACTATACACTCTATACCCTACACTCTACACTCTACACTGTATACCATACACTCTACACCCTACACTCTATACCCTACACTCTACACTCTATACCCTACACTATACACCCTACATTCTATACCATACACTCTATACCCTACACTCCACACTCTATACACTACACTCTATACCCTACACTGCATTCCATATACTCTATACCCTACACTCTAAACCCTACACTCTACTCTATACCATACACTCTACTCTTTACACTCTATACCCTACACTCTATACCCTACACTCTATACTCTATACCCTACACTCTATACCCTACACTCTACACTCTATACCCTACACTCTACACTTTACACTCTATACCCTACACTCTATACCCTACAATCAATACACTACACTCTATACCCTACACTCTACACTCTATACCCTACACTCTATACCATACACTCTATACCCTACACTCTATACCATAGACTCTATACCCTACACTCTACACTCTATACCCTACACTCTCTACCCTACACTCTATACCCTACACTCTATACTCTACACTCTATACCCTACACTCTACACTCTATACCCTACATTCTATACCCTACCCTCTATACCCTACACTCTATACCCTACACTCTATACCCTACACTCTATACCATACACTCTATACCATACACTCTATACCATACACTCTATACCCTACACTCTATACCTTACACTCTATACCCTACACTCTACACTTTCTACTCTACAATCTACACTCTATACCCTACACTCTATAACATACACTCTATACCCTACACTCTATATCCTGCACTCTACACTCTACACTCTATACCCTACACTCTATACCATACACTCTATACCCTACACTCTATACCATACACTCTATACCCTACACTCTATACCCTACACTCTATACCCTACACTCTACACTCTATACCCTACACTCTACACCCTACACTCTATACCATACACTCTGTACCCTACACTCTATACCCTACACTCTACACTCTATACCCTACACTCTACACCCTACACTCTATACCATACACTCTATACCCTACACTCTACACTCTATACCCTACACTCTATACCCTACACTGTATTCCATATACTCTATACCCTACACTCTAAACCCTACACTCTACACTCTATACCCTACACTCTACACTCTATACCCTACACTCTATACCATACACTCTATACCCTACACTCTATACCCTACACTCTACACCCTACACTCTACACTCTATACCCTACACTCTACACTCTATACCCTACACTCTATACCCTACACTCTATACCCTACACTCTATACCCTACACTCTATACCCTACACTCTACACTCTATACCCTACACTCTATAACATACACTCAATACCCTACACTCTACACTCTATACCCTACACTCTATAACATACACTCTATACCCTACACTCTACACCCTACACTCTACACTCTATACCCTACACTCTATACCCTATACTCTACACCATACACTCTATACCCTACACTCTATATCATACACTCTATACCCTACACTTTATACCCTACACTTTATACCTTACACTCTACACTCTATTCCATACACTCTCTACCCCACACTCTATACCCTACACTCTATTTCCTACACTCTACACTCTATACCCTACAGTCTACACTCCACACTCTATACCCTACACTCTGTAACATACACTCTATACCCTACACTCTATACCTTACACTCTATACCCTACACTTTACACCCTACACTCTACACTCTACACCCTACACTCTACACTCTATACCCTACACTCTATACCCTACACTCTATACCCTACACTCTATACCCTAAACTCTACACTCTATACCCTACACTTTATACCCTACACTCTATACTCTACACTCTATACCCTACACTCTATACCCTACACTCTATACCCTACACTCTGTACCCTACACCCTACACTCTATACCCTACACTCTATACCCTACACTCTACACCATACACTCTATACCCTACACTCTATACCATACACTCTATACCCTACACTTTATACCTTACACTCTACACTCTATTCCATACACTCTATACTCCACACTCTATACCCTACACTCTATACCCTACACTCTACACTCTATACCCTACACTCTACACTCCACACTCTATACCCTACACTCTGTAACATACACTCTATACCCTACACTCAATACCCTACACTCTATACTCTATACCCTACACTCTATAACATACACTCTATACCCTACACTCTATACCCTACACTCTATACCTTACACTCTATACCGTACACTCTACACTCTACACCCTACACTCTACGCTCTATACCCTACACTCTATACCCTACACTCTACACCATACACTCTATAACCTACACTCTATACCATACACTCTATACCCTACACTTTATACCTTACACTCTACACTCTATTCCATACACTCTATACCCCACACTCTATACACTACACTCTATACCCTACACTCTACACTCTATACCCTACACTCTACACTCCACACTCTATACCCTACACTCTGTAACATACACTCTATACCCTACACTCTATACCTTACACTCTATACCCTACACTCTACACCCTACACTCTACACTCTTCACCCTACACTCTACACTCTATACCCTACACTCTATACCCTACACTCTATACCCTACACTCTATACCCTAAACTCTACACTCTATACCCTACACTCTATACCCTACACTCTATACTCTACACTCTATACCCTACACTCTATACCCTACACTCTATACCCTACACTCTATACCCTACACTCTACACCCTACACTCTACACTCTACACCCTACACTCTACACTCTATACCCTACACTCTATACCCTACACTCTATACCGTACACTCTACACCATACACTCTATACCCTACACTCTATACCATACACTCTATACCATACACTCTACACTCTACACACTACACTCTGTACCCTACACCCTACACTCTATACCCTACACTCTATACCGTACACTCTACACCATACACTCTATACCCTACACTCTATACCATACACTCTATACCCTACACTCTATACCCTAAACTCTACACTCTATACCCTACACTCTATACCCTACACTCTATACTCTACACTCTATACCCTACACTCTATAACCTACACTCTATACCCTACACTCTATACCCTACACTCTACACTCCACACTCTATACCCTACACTCTGTAACATACACTCTATACCCTACACTCTATACCTTACACTCTATACCCTACACTCTACACCCTACACTCTACACTCTACACCCTACACCCTACACTCTACACTCTATACCCTACACTCTATACCCTACACTCTATACCCTACACTCTATACCCTACACTCTATACCCTAAACTCTACACTCTATACCCTACACTCTATACCCTACACTCTATACCCTACACTCTATACCCTACACTCTATACCCTAAACTCTACACTCTATACCCTACACTCTATACCCTACACTCTATACTCTACACTCTATACCCTACACTCTATAACCTACACTCTATACCCTACACTCTATACCCTACACTCTACACTCCACACTCTATACCCTACACTCTGTAACATACACTCTATACCCTACACTCTATACCTTACACTCTATACCCTACACTCTACACCCTACACTCTACACTCTACACCCTACACCCTACACTCTACACTCTATACCCTACACTCTATACCCTACACTCTATACCCTACACTCTATACCCTACACTCTATACCCTAAACTCTACACTCTATACCCTACACTCTATAGCCTACACTCTATACTCTACACTCTATACCCTACACTCTATACCCTACACTCTATACCCTACACTCTGTACCCTACACCCTACACTCTATACCCTATGCTCTATAACCTACACTCTGCACTCTATACCCTACACTCTATACAATACACTCTATACCCCACACTCTACACTCTATACCATACACCCTACACTCTTTACCCTACATTCTATACCCTACACTCTATACCGTACACTCTATACCCTACACTCTTTACCCTACACTCTATACCATACACTCTATACCCTACACTCTACACTCTATACCCTACACTCTATACCCTACACTCTATACCATACACTCTATACCCTACACTCTATACCTTACACTCTATACCCTACACTCTACACTCTCTACTCTACACTCTACACTCTATACCCTACACTCTATAACATACACTCTATACCCTACACTCTATATCCTACACTCTATACCCTACACTCTACACTCTATACCCTACACTCTATACCATACACTCTATACCCTACACTCTATACCCTACACTCTATACCCTACACTCCATACCCTACACTCTAAACTCTAGACCCTACACTCTATACCATACACTCTATACCCTACACTCTACACTCTATACCCTACACTCTATTCCATATACTCTATACCCTACACTCTAAACACTACACTCTACACTCTATACCCTACACTCTACACTTTACACTCTATACCCTTCACTCTATACCCTACACTATACCCTCTATACCCTACACTCTACACTCTACACTGTATACCATACTCTCTATACCCTACACTCCATACCCTAAACTCTACACTCTATACCCTACACTCTACACCCTACACTTTATACCATACACTCTATACCCAACACTCTACACTCTATACCCTACACTGTACAATCTATACCCTACACTCTATACCCTACACTCTATACCCTACACTCTACACTCTATACCCTACACTCTATTCCATATACTCTATACCCTACACTCTAAACCCTACACTCTACACTCTATACCCTACACTCTACACTTTACACTCTATACCCTACACTCTATACCCTACTCTCTATACTCTATAGCCTACACACTATACCCTACACTCTACACTCTACACTCTATACCCTACACTCTATACCCTACACTCTATACCCTACACTCTACACTCTACACTCTATACCCTACACTCTATACCCTACACTCTATACTCTACACTCTATACCCTACACTCTATACCCTACACTCTGTACCCTACACTCTATACCCTACACTCTGTACCCTACACTCTGCACTCTATACCCTACACTCTATACAATACACTCTATACCCTACACTCTAGACCTTACACTCTATACCCTACACTATACACTCTATACGCTACACTCTACACTCTACACTGTATACCATACACTCTATACCCTACACTCTATACCCTACATTCTACACTCTATACCCTACACTCTACACCCTACACTCTATACCATACACTCTATACCCTACACTCTATACCCTACACTCTACACTCTATACCCTACACTCTATTCCATATACTCTATACCCTACACTCTAAACCCTACACTCTACACTCTATACCCTACACTCTACACTTTACACTCTATACCCTACACTCTATACCCTACACTCTATACTCTATACCCTACACTCTATACCCTACACTCTACACTTTACACTCTATACCCTACACTCTATACCCTACACTCTACACCATACACTCTATACCCTACACTCTATACCCTACACTCTACACTCTCTACCCTACACTCTATACCCTACACTCTATACCCTACACTCTATACTCTACACTCTATAACCCACACTCTACACTCTATACCCTAAATTATTTACCCTACACTCTATACCCTACACTCTATACCCTACACTCTTTACCATACACTATACACTCTATACGCTACACTCTACACTCTACACTGTATACCATACACTCTATAACCTACACTCTATACCCTACACTCTACACTCTATACCCTACACTCTACACCCTACACTCTCTACCATACACTCTATACCCTACACTCTATACCCTACACTCTACACTCTATACCCTACACTCTATTCCATATACTCTATACCCTACACTCTAAACCCTACACTCTACACTTTACACTGTATACCCTACACTCTATACCCTACACTCTATACTCTATACCCTACACTCTATACCCTACACTCTACACTTTACACTCTATACCCTACACTCTATACCCTACACTCTACACCATACACTCTATACCCTACACTCTATACCCTACACTCTACACTCTATACCCTACAATCAATACCCTACACTCTATACCCTACACTCTATACCCTACACTCTACACTCTATACCATACACTCTATACCCTACACTCTACACCATACACTCTATACTCTACACTCTACACTCTCTACCCTACTCTCTATACCCTACGCTCTATACCCTACACTCTATACTCTACACTCTATACCCTACACTCTACACTCTATACCCTACACTCTATACCATACACTCTATACCCTACACTCTATACCCTACACTCTATACCCTAAACTCTACACTCTATACCCTACACTCTATACCCTACACTCTATACTCTACACTCTATACCCTACACTCTATAACCTACACTCTATACCCTACACTCTATACCCTACACTCTACACTCCACACTCTATACCCTACACTCTGTAACATACACTCTATACCCTACACTCTATACCTTACACTCTATACCCTACACTCTACACCCTACACTCTACACTCTACACCCTACACCCTACACTCTACACTCTATACCATACACTCTATACCCTACACTCTATACCCTACACTCTATACCCTACACTCTATACCCTAAACTCTACACTCTATACCCTACACTCTATAGCCTACACTCTATACTCTACACTCTATACCCTACACTCTATACCCTACACTCTATACCCTACACTCTGTACCCTACACCCTACACTCTATACCCTATGCTCTATAACCTACACTCTGCACTCTATACCCTACACTCTATACAATACACTCTATACCCCACACTCTACACTCTATACCATACACCCTACACTCTTTACCCTACATTCTATACCCTACACTCTATACCGTACACTCTATACCCTACACTCTTTACCCTACACTCTATACCATACACTCTATACCCTACGCTCTACACTCTATACCCTACACTCTATACCCTACACTCTATACCATACACTCTATACCCTACACTCTATACCTTACACTCTATACCCTACACTCTACACTCTCTACTCTACACTCTACACTCTATACCCTACACTCTATAACATACACTCTATACCCTACACTCTATATCCTACACTCTATACCCTACACTCTACACTCTATACCCTACACTCTATACCATACACTCTATACCCTACACTCTATACCCTACACTCTATACCCTACACTCCATACCCTACACTCTAAACTCTAGACCCTACACTCTATACCATACACTCTATACCCTACACTCTACACTCTATACCCTACACTCTATTCCATATACTCTATACCCTACACTCTAAACACTACACTCTACACTCTATACCCTACACTCTACACTTTACACTCTATACCCTTCACTCTATACCCTACACTATACCCTCTATACCCTACACTCTACACTCTACACTGTATACCATACTCTCTATACCCTACACTCCATACCCTAAACTCTACACTCTATACCCTACACTCTACACCCTACACTTTATACCATACACTCTATACCCAACACTCTACACTCTATACCCTACACTGTACAATCTATACCCTACACTCTATACCCTACACTCTATACCCTACACTCTACACTCTATACCCTACACTCTATTCCATATACTCTATACCCTACACTCTAAACCCTACACTCTACACTCTATACCCTACACTCTACACTTTACACTCTATACCCTACACTCTATACCCTACTCTCTATACTCTATAGCCTACACACTATACCCTACACTCTACACTCTACACTCTATACCCTACACTCTATACCCTACACTCTATACCCTACACTCTACACTCTACACTCTATACCCTACACTCTATACCCTACACTCTATACTCTACACTCTATACCCTACACTCTATACCCTACACTCTGTACCCTACACTCTATACCCTACACTCTGTACCCTACACTCTGCACTCTATACCCTACACTCTATACAATACACTCTATACCCTACACTCTAGACCTTACACTCTATACCCTACACTATACACTCTATACGCTACACTCTACACTCTACACTGTATACCATACACTCTATACCCTACACTCTATACCCTACATTCTACACTCTATACCCTACACTCTACACCCTACACTCTATACCATACACTCTATACCCTACACTCTATACCCTACACTCTACACTCTATACCCTACACTCTATTCCATATACTCTATACCCTACACTCTAAACCCTACATTCTACACTCTATACCCTACACTCTACACTTTACACTCTATACCCTACACTCTATACCCTACACTCTATACTCTATACCCTACACTCTATACCCTACACTCTACACTTTACACTCTATACCCTACACTCTATACCCTACACTCTACACCATACACTCTATACCCTACACTCTATACCCTACACTCTACACTCTCTACCCTACACTCTATACCCTACACTCTATACCCTACACTCTATACTCTACACTCTATAACCCACACTCTACACTCTATACCCTAAATTATTTACCCTACACTCTATACCCTACACTCTATACCCTACACTCTTTACCATACACTATACACTCTATACGCTACACTCTACACTCTACACTGTATACCATACACTCTATAACCTACACTCTATACCCTACACTCTACACTCTATACCCTACACTCTACACCCTACACTCTCTACCATACACTCTATACCCTACACTCTATACCCTACACTCTACACTCTATACCCTACACTCTATTCCATATACTCTATACCCTACACTCTAAACCCTACACTCTACACTCTATACCCTACACTCTACACTTTACACTGTATACCCTACACTCTATACCCTACACTCTATACTCTATACCCTACACTCTATACCCTACACTCTACACTTTACACTCTATACCCTACACTCTATACCCTACACTCTACACCATACACTCTATACCCTACACTCTATACCCTACACTCTACACTCTATACCCTACAATCAATACCCTACACTCTATACCCTACACTCTATACCCTACACTCTACACTCTATACCATACACTCTATACCCTACACTCTACACCATACACTCTATACTCTACACTCTACACTCTCTACCCTACTCTCTATACCCTACGCTCTATACCCTACACTCTATACTCTACACTCTATACCCTACACTCTACACTCTATACCCTACACTCTATACCATACACTCTATACCCTACACTCTACACCCTACACTCTCTACCATACACTCTATACCCTACACTCTATACCCTACACTCTACACTCTATACCCTACACTCTATTCCATATACTCTATACCCTACACTCTAAACCCTACACTCTACACTCTATACCCTACACTCTACACTTTACACTGTATACCCTACACTCTATACCCTACACTCTATACTCTATACCCTACACTCTATACCCTACACTCTACACTTTACACTCTATACCCTACACTCTATACCCTACACTCTACACCATACACTCTATACCCTACACTCTATACCCTACACTCTACACTCTATACCCTACAATCAATACCCTACACTCTATACCCTACACTCTATACCCTACACTCTACACTCTATACCATACACTCTATACCCTACACTCTACACCATACACTCTATACTCTACACTCTACACTCTCTACCCTACTCTCTATACCCTACGCTCTATACCCTACACTCTATACTCTACACTCTATACCCTACACTCTACACTCTATACCCTACACTCTATACCATACACTCTATACCATACACTCTATACCCTACACTCTACACTCTATATTCTACACTCTATATCCTACACTCTATACCATACACTCTATACCCTACACTCTATACCTTACACTCTATACCCTACACTCTACACTCTCTACTCTACACTCTACACTCTATACCCTACACTCTATACCATACACTCTATACCCTACACTCTATACCCTACACTCTACACTCTATACCCTACACTCTATTCCATATACTCTATACCCTACACTCTAAACCCTACACTCTACACTCTATACATTACACTCTACACTTTACACTGTATACCCTACACTCTATACCCTACACTCTATACTCTATACCCTACACTCTATACCCTACACTCTACACTTTACACTCTATACCCTACACTCTATACCCTACACTCTACACCATACACTCTATACCCTACACTCTATACCCTACACTCTACACTCTATACCCTACAATCAATACCCTACACTCTATACCCTACACTCTATACCCTACACTCTACACTCTATACCATACACTCTATACCCTACACTCTACACCATACACTCTATACTCTACACTCTCTACCCTACTCTCTATATCCTACACTCTATACCCTACACTCTATACTCTACACTCTATACCCTACACTCTACACTCTATACCCTACACTCTATACCCTACACTCTATACCATACACTCTATAACCTACACTCTACACTCTATATTCTACACTCTATATCCTACACTCTATACCATACACTCTATACCCTACACTCTATACCTTACACTCTATACCCTACACTCTACACTCTCTACTCTACACTCTACACTCTATACCCTACACTCTATACCATACACTCTATACCCTACACTCTATACCCTACACTCTACACTCTATACCCTACACTCTATTCCATATACTCTATACCCTACACTCTAAACCCTACACTCTACACTCTATACATTACACTCTACACTTTACACTGTATACCCTACACTCTATACCCTACACTCTATACTCTATACCCTACACTCTATACCCTACACTCTACACTTTACACTCTATACCCTACACTCTATACCCTACACTCTACACCATACACTCTATACCCTACACTCTATACCCTACACTCTACACTCTATACCCTACAATCAATACCCTACACTCTATACCCTACACTCTATACCCTACACTCTACACTCTATACCATACACTCTATACCCTACACTCTACACCATACACTCTATACTCTACACTCTACACTCTCTACCCTACTCTCTATATCCTACACTCTATACCCTACACTCTATACTCTACACTCTATACCCTACACTCTACACTCTATACCCTACACTCTATACCCTACACTCTATACCATACACTCTATACCCTACACTCTACACTCTATATTCTACACTCTATATCCTACACTCTATACCATACACTCTATACCCTACATTCTATACCTTACACTCTATACCCTACACTCTACACTCTCTACTCTACACTCTACACTCTATACCCTACACTCTATACCGTACACTCTATACCCTACACTCTATACCCTACACTCTATACCCTACACTGTACACTCTATACCCTACATTTTATACCATACACTCTATACCCTACACTCTACACTCTATACCCTACACTCTATTCCATATACTATATACCCTACACTGTAAACACTACACTCTACACTCTATACCCTACACTCTACACTTTACACTCTATACCCTACACTCTATACCCTACACTCTACACTCTGTACCCTACACTCTACACTCTATACCCTACACTCGAATCCCTACACTCTACACTCTATACCCTACACTCTTTACCCTACACTCTATACCCTACACTCTACACTCTATACCCTCCACTCTATACCCTACACACTATACCCTCCACTCTATACCCTCCACTCTATACCCTCCACTCTACACTCTATACCCTACACTCTACACTCTATATCCTACACTCTATACCCTACACTCTATACCCTACACTCTATACCCTACACTTAATACCCTACACTCTACACTCTATACCCTACACTCTATAACATACACTCAATACCCTACACTCTACACTCTATAACATACACTCTATACCCTACACTCTACACTCTATACCCTACACTCTATACCCTACACTCTATACCATACACTCTATACCCTACACTCTATACCATACACTCTATACCCTACACTTTATACCTTACACTCTACACTCTATTCCATACACTCTATACCCCACACTCTATACCCTACACTCTATAACCTACACTCTACACTCCACACTCTATACCCTACACTCTATACCCTACACTCTATACTCTATTCCCTACACTCTATACCGTAAACTCTACACTCTATACCCTACACTCGAATCCCTACACTCTACACTCTATACCCCACACTCTATACAATACACTGTATACCCTACACCCTACAGTCTATACCCTACACTCTATACCCTACACTCTACACTCTATACCCTACACTCTATACCCTACACTATACACTCTATACCCTACACTCTACACACTACACTGTATACCATACACCCTACACTCTATACCCTACACTCCATACCCTGCACTCTATACCCTACACTCTACACCCTACACTCTATACCATACACTCTATACCCTACACTCTACACTCTATACCCTACACTCTATACCCTACACCCTACGCTCTATACCCTACACTCTACACCCTACACTCTATTTTATACACTCTATGCCCTACACTCTACACTCTATACCCTACACTCTACACTTTACACTCTATACCCTACACTCTATACCCTACACTCTACACTCTATACCCTACACTCTATACCATACACTCTATACCCTACACTCTATACCCTACACTCTACACTCTATACCCTACACTCTATACCATACACTCTATACCCTACACTCTATACCCTACACTCTATACCCTACACTATACACTCTATACCCTACACTCTACACTCTATACCTTACACTCTATACCCTGCACTCTATATCGTACACTCTACACTCTATACCCTACAATCTATACCCTACACTCTATACCATACACTCTATACCCTACACTTCATAACCTACACTCTACACTCTACACTCTATTCCATACACTCTATACCCTACACTCTATACCCTACACTCTACACTCTATACCATACACTCTATACCCTACACTCTACACCATACACTCTATACTCTACACTCTACACTCTCTACCCTACTCTCTATATCCTACACTCTATACCCTACACTCTATACTCTACACTCTATACCCTACACTCTACACTCTATACCCTACACTCTATACCCTACACTCTATACCATACACTCTATAACCTACACTCTACACTCTATATTCTACACTCTATATCCTACACTCTATACCATACACTCTATACCCTACACTCTATACCTTACACTCTATACCCTACACTCTACACTCTCTACTCTACACTCTACACTCTATACCCTACACTCTATACCATACACTCTATACCCTACACTCTATACCCTACACTCTACACTCTATACCCTACACTCTATTCCATATACTCTATACCCTACACTCTAAACCCTACACTCTACACTCTATACATTACACTCTACACTTTACACTGTATACCCTACACTCTATACCCTACACTCTATACTCTATACCCTACACTCTATACCCTACACTCTACACTTTACACTCTATACCCTACACTCTATACCCTACACTCTACACCATACACTCTATACCCTACACTCTATACCCTACACTCTACACTCTATACCCTACAATCAATACCCTACACTCTATACCCTACACTCTATACCCTACACTCTACACTCTATACCATACACTCTATACCCTACACTCTACACCATACACTCTATACTCTACACTCTACACTCTCTACCCTACTCTCTATATCCTACACTCTATACCCTACACTCTATACTCTACACTATATACCCTACACTCTACACTCTATACCCTACACTCTATACCCTACACTCTATACCATACACTCTATACCCTACACTCTACACTCTATATTCTACACTCTATATCCTACACTCTATACCATACACTCTATACCCTACATTCTATACCTTACACTCTATACCCTACACTCTACACTCTCTACTCTACACTCTACACTCTATACCCTACACTCTATACCATACACTCTATACCCTACACTCTATACCCTACACTCTATACCCTACACTGTACACTCTATACCCTACATTTTATACCATACACTCTATACCCTACACTCTACACTCTATACCCTACACTCTATTCCATATACTATATACCCTACACTGTAAACACTACACTCTACACTCTATACCCTACACTCTACACTTTACACTCTATACCCTACACTCTATACCCTACACTCTACACTCTGTACCCTACACTCTACACTCTATACCCTACACTCGAATCCCTACACTCTACACTCTATACCCTACACTCTTTACCCTACACTCTATACCCTACACTCTACACTCTATACCCTCCACTCTATACCCTACACACTATACCCTCCACTCTATACCCTCCACTCTATACCCTCCACTCTACACTCTATACCCTACACTCTACACTCTATATCCTACACTCTATACCCTACACTCTATACCCTACACTCTATACCCTACACTTAATACCCTACACTCTACACTCTATACCCTACACTCTATAACATACACTCAATACCCTACACTCTACACTCTATAACATACACTCTATACCCTACACTCTACGAGTGTAGAGATGACGAGGAAAAAGCTAACATATTAAACACCTTCTTCTCCACGGTATTCACGGTGGAAAATGAAATGCTAGGTGAAATCCCAAGAAACAATGAAAACCCTATATTAAGGGTCACCAATCTAACCCAAGAAGAGGTGCGAAACCGGCTAAATAAGATTAAAATAGATAAATCTCCGGGTCCGGATGGCATACACCCACGAGTACTAAGAGAACTAAGTAATGTAATAGATAAACCATTATTTCTTATTTTTAGTGACTCTATAGCGACAGGGTCTGTTCCGCAGGACTGGCGCATAGCAAATGTGGTGCCAATATTCAAAAAGGGCTCTAAAAGTGAACCTGGAAATTATAGGCCAGTAAGTCTAACCTCTATTGTTGGTAAAATATTTGAAGGGTTTCTGAGGGATGTTATTCTGGATTATCTCAATGAGAATAACTGTTTAACTCCATATCAGCATGGGTTTATGAGAAATCGCTCCTGTCAAACCAATCTAATCAGTTTTTATGAAGAGGTAAGCTATAGACTGGACCACGGTGAGTCATTGGACGTGGTATATCTCGATTTTTCCAAAGCGTTTGATACCGTGCCGCACAAGAGGTTGGTACACAAAATGAGAATGCTTGGTCTGGGGGAAAATGTGTGTAAATGGGTTAGTAACTGGCTTAGTGATAGAAAGCAGAGGGTGGTTATAAATGGTATAGTCTCTAACTGGGTCGCTGTGACCAGTGGGGTACCGCAGGGGTCAGTATTGGGACCTGTTCTCTTCAACATATTCATTAATGATCTGGTAGAAGGTTTACACAGTAAAATATCGATATTTGCAGATGATACAAAACTATGTAAAGCAGTTAATACAAGAGAAGATAGTATTCTGCTACAGATGGATCTGGATAAGTTGGAAACTTGGGCTGAAAGGTGGCAGATGAGGTTTAACAATGATAAATGTAAGGTTATACACATGGGAAGAGGGAATCAATATCACCATTACACACTGAACGGGAAACCACTGGGTAAATCTGACAGGGAGAAGGACTTGGGGATCCTAGTTAATGATAAACTTACCTGGAGCAGCCAGTGCCAGGCAGCAGCTGCCAAGGCAAACAGGATCATGGGGTGCATTAAAAGAGGTCTGGATACACATGATGAGAGCATTATACTGCCTCTGTACAAATCCCTAGTTAGACCGCACATGGAGTACTGTGTCCAGTTTTGGGCACCGGTGCTCAGGAAGGATATAATGGAACTAGAGAGAGTACAAAGGAGGGCAACAAAATTAATAAAGGGGATGGGAGAACTACAATACCCAGATAGATTAGCGAAATTAGGATTATTTAGTCTAGAAAAAAGACGACTGAGGGGCGATCTAATAACCATGTATAAGTATATAAGGGGACAATACAAATATCTCGCTGAGGATCTGTTTATACCAAGGAAGGTGACGGGCACAAGGGGGCATTCTTTGCGTCTGGAGGAGAGAAGGTTTTTCCACCAACATAGAAGAGGATTCTTTACTGTTAGGGCAGTGAGAATCTGGAATTGCTTGCCTGAGGAGGTGGTGATGGCGAACTCAGTCGAGGGGTTCAAGAGAGGCCTGGATGTCTTCCTGGAGCAGAACAATATTGTATCATACAATTATTAGGTTCTGTAGAAGGACGTAGATCTGGGTGTTTATTATGATGGAATATAGGCTGAACTGGATGGACAAATGTCTTTTTTCGGCCTTACTAACTATGTTACTATGTTACTATGTTACACTCTATACCCTACACTCTATACCCTACACTCTATACCATACACTCTATACCCTACACTCTATACCATACACTCTATACCCTACACTTTATACCTTACACTCTACACTCTATTCCATACACTCTATACCCCACACTCTATACCCTACACTCTATAACCTGCACTCTACACTCCACACTCTATACCCTACACTCTATACCCTACACTCTATACTCTATTCCCTACACTCTATACCGTACACTCTACACTCTATACCCTACACTCGAATCCCTACACTCTACACTCTATACCCCACACTCTATACAATACACTGTATACCCTACACCCTACAGTCTATACCCTACACTCTATACCCTACACTCTACACTCTATACCCTACACTCTATACCCTACACTATACACTCTATACCCTACACTCTACACACTACACTGTATACCATACACCCTACACTCTATACCCTACACTCCATACCCTGCACTCTATACCCTACACTCTACACCCTACACTCTATACCATACACTCTATACCCTACACTCTACACTCTATACCCTACACTCTATACCCTACACCCTACGCTCTATACCGTACACTCTACACCCTACACTCTATTTTATACACTCTATGCCCTACACTCTACACTCTATACCCTACACTCTACACTTTACACTCTATACCCTACACTCTATACCCTACACTCTACACTCTATACCCTACACTCTATACCATACACTCTATACCCTACACTCTGTACCCTACACTCTACACTCTATACCCTACACTCTATACCATACACTCTATACCCTACACTCTATACCCTACACTCTATACCCTACACTATACACTCTATACCCTACACTCTACACTCTATACCTTACACTCTATACCCTGCACTCTATATCGTACACTCTACACTCTATACCCTACAATCTATACCCTACACTCTATACCATACACTCTATACCCTACACTTCATAACCTACACTCTACACTCTACACTCTATTCCATACACTCTATACCCTACACTCTATACCCTACACTCTATACCCTACACTCTACACTCTATATCCTACACTCTACACTCTATACCCTACACTCTATACCCTACTCTCTATACTCTATACCCTACACTCTACTCTCTATACCCTACACTCGAATCCCTACACTCTACACTCTATACCCTACACTCTATACCCTACGCTCTATACTCTATACCCTACACTCTATACCATACACTCTATACCCTACACTCTATACACTACACTCTATACCCTACACTCTATACCATACACTCTATACCCTACACTCTACACTCTATACCCTACACTCTATTCCATATACTTTATACCCTACACTCTAAACACTACACTCTACACTCTATACCCTACACTCTACACTTTACACTCTATACCCTACACTCTATACCCTACACTCTACACTCTATACCCTACACTCTACACTCTACACTCTATACCCTACACTCGAATCCCTACACTCTACACTCTATACCCTACACTCTATACCCTACACTCTATACCCTACACTCTACACTCTATACCCTACACTCTATACCCTACACACTATACCCTCCACTCTATACCCTCCACTCTACACTCTATACCCTACACTCTACATTCTATACCCTACACTCTATACCCTGCACTCTATACCCTACACTCTATACCCTACACTCAATACCCTACACTCTACACTCTATACCCTACACTCTATAACATACACTCAATAACCTACACTCTACACTCTATACCCTACACTCTATAGCATACACTCTATACCCTACACTCTATACCTTACACTCTATACCCTACACTCTACACTCTATACCCTACACTCTATACCATACACTCTATACCCTACACTCTATACCCTACACTCTACACTCTATGCCCTACACTCTATACCATACACTCTATACCCTACACTCTATACCCTACACTCTATACCCTACACTATACACTCTATACCCTACACTCTACACTCTATACCTTACACTCTATACCCTGCACTCTATACCGTACACTCTACACTCTATACCCTACAATCTATACCCTACACTCTATACCATACACTCTATACCCTACACTTTATAACCTACACTCTACACTCTACACTCTATTCCATACACTCTATACCCTACACTCTATACCCTACACTCTATACCCTACACTCTACACTCTATATCCTACACTCTACACTCTATACCCTACACTCTATACCCTACTCTCTATACTCTATACCCTACACTCTACTCTCTATACCCTACACTCGAATCCCTACACTCTACACTCTATACCCTACACTCTATACCCTACACTTTATACTCTATACCCTACACTCTATACCCTACACTTTATACTCTATACCCTACACTCTATACCATACACTCTATACCCTACACTCTATACACTACACTCTATACCCTACACTCTATACCATACACTCTATACCCTACACTCTACACTCTATACCCTACACTCTATTCCATATACTCTATACCCTACACTCTAAACACTACACTCTACACTCTATACCCTACACTCTACACTTTACACTCTATACCCTACACTCTATACCCTACACTCTACACTCTATACCCTACACTCTACACTCTACACTCTATACCCTACACTCGAATCCCTACATTCTACACTCTATACCCTACACTCTATACCCTACACTCTACACTCTATACCCTACACTCTATACCCTACACACTATACCCTCCACTCTATACCCTCCACTCTACACTCTATACCCTACACTCTACATTCTATACCCTACACTCTATACCCTACACTCTATACCCTACACTCTATACCCTACACTCAATACCCTACACTCTACACTCTATACCCTACACTCTATAACATACACTCAATACCCTACACTCTACACTCTATACCCTACACTCTATAACATACACTCTATACCCTACACTCTATACCTTACACTCTATACCCTACACTCTACACCCTACACTCTACTCTCTACACCCTACACTTTACACTCTATACCCTACACTCTATACCCTACACTCTATACCATACACTCTATACCCTACACTCTATACCATACACTCTATACCCTACACTTTATACCTTACACTCTACACTCTATTCCATACACTCTATACCCCACACTCTATACCCTACACTCTACACTCTACACTGTATACCATACACCCTACACTCTATACCCTACACTCTATACCCTGCACTCTATACCCTACACTCTACACCCTACACTCTATACCATACACTCTATACCCTACACTCTACACTCTATACCCTACACTCTATACCCTACACCCTACGCTCTATACCCTACACTCTACACCCTTCACTCTATTCCATACACTCTATGCCCTACACTCTATACCCTACACTCTAAACTCTATAACATACACTCTATACCCTACACTCCACACTCTACACTCTATACCCTACACTCTATACCCTACACTCTATACCATACACTCTATACCCTACACTCTATACCATACACTCTATACCCTACACTTTATACCTTACACTCTACACTCTATTCCATACCCTACACTCTACACTCTATACCCTACACTCGAATTCCTACACTCTACACTCTATACCCCACACTCTAAACAATACACTGAATACCCTACACCCTACACTCTATACCCTACACTCTATACCCTACACTCTACTCTCTATACCCTACACTCTATACCCTACACTCTATACCCTACACTATACACTCTATACCCTACACTCTACACTCTACACTGTATACCATACACCCTACACTGTATACCCTACACTCTATACCCTACACTCTATACCCTACACTCTACACCCTACACTCTATACCATACACTCTATACCCTACACTCTATACCCTACACCCTACGCTCTATACCCTACACTCTACACCCTACACTCTACACTCTATACCCTACACTCTACACCCTACACTCTATACCATACACTCTGTACCCTACACTCTATACCCTACACTCTACACTCTATACCCTACACTCTACACCCTACACTCTATACCATACACTCTATACCCTACACTCTACACTCTATACCCTACACTCTATACCCTACACTCTATACCCTACACTGTATTCCATATACTCTATACCCTACACTCTAAACCCTACACTCTACACTCTATACCCTACACTCTACACTTTACACTCTATACCCTACACTGTATACCCTACACTCTATACTCTATACCCTACACTCTATACCATACACTCTATACCCTACACTCTATACCCTACACTCTACACCCTACACTCTACACTCTATACCCAACACTCTACACTCTATACCCTACACTCTATACCCTACACTCTATACCCTACACTCTATACCCTACACTCTATACCCTACACTCTACACTCTATATCCTACACTCTATAACATACACTCAATACCCTACACTCTACACTCTATACCCTACACTCTATAATATACACTCTATACCCTACACTCTATACCCTACACTCTATACCTTACACTCTATACCCTACACTCTACACTCTACACCCTACACTCTACACTCTATACCCTACACTCTATACCCTACACTCTACACCATACACTCTATACCCTACACTCTATTCCATACACTCTATACCCTACACTCTACACTCTATACCCTACACTCTACACTTTACACTCTATACCCTACACTCTATACCCTACACTCTATACCCTACACTCTACACTCTATACCCTACACTCTATACCATACACTATATAGCCTACACTCTATACCCTACACTCTACACTCTATACCCTACACTCTATACCCTACACTTTATACCCTACACTCTATACCCTACACTCTATACCCTACATTATACACTCTATACCCTACACTCTACACTCTATACCATACACTCTATACCCTGCACTCTATACTGTACACTCTACACTCTATACCCTACAATCTATACCCTACACTCTATACCATACACTCTATACCCTACACTTTATAACCTACACTCTACACTCTATTCCAAACACTCTGTACCCTACACTCTATACCCTACACTCTATACCCTACACTCTACACTCTATACCCTACACTCTACACTCTATACCCTACACTCTATACCCTACACTCTATACTCTATACCCTACACTCTACTCTCTATACCCTACACTCGAATCCCTACACTCTATACTCTACACTCTATACCCTACACTCTATACTCTATACCCTACACTCTATACCCTACACTCTATACTCTATACCCTACACTCTATACCCTACGCTCTACACTCTATACCCTACACTCGAATCCCTACACTCTACACTCTATACCCTACACTCTACACTCTATACCCTCCACTCTGTACCCTACACACTATACCCTCCACTCTATACCCTCCACTCTATACCCTACACTCTACACTCTATGCCCTACACTCTACACTCTATACCCTACACTCTATAACATACACTCAATACCCTACACTCTACACTCTACAGCCTACACTCTACACTCTATACCCTACACTCTATACCCTACACTCTATACCATACACTCTATACCCTACACTCTATACCATACACTCTATACCCTACACTTTATACCTTACACTCTACACTCTATACCATACACTCTATACCCCACACTCTATACCCTACACTCTACACTCTATAACCTACACTCTACACTCCACACTCTATACCCTACACTCTATACCCTACACTCTATACTCTATTCCCTACACTCTATACCCTACACTCGAATCCCTACACTCTACACTCTATACCCCACACTCTATACAATACACTGTATACCCTACACCATACACTCTATACCCTACACTCTATACCCTACACTCTTCACTCTATACCCTACACTCTATACCCTACACTCTATACCCTACAACATACACTCTATACCCTACACTCTACACTCTACACTGTATACCATACACCCTACACTCTATACCCTACACTCTATACCCTGCACTCTATACTCTACACTCTACACCCTACACTCTATACCATACACTCTATACCCTACACTCTACACTCTATACCCCACACTCTATACCCTACACCCTACGCTCTATACCCTACACTCTACACCCTACACTCTATTACATACACTCTATACCCTACACTCTACACTCTATACCCTACACTCTACACTTTACACTCTATACCCGACACTCTATACCCTACACTCTATACCCTACACTCTACACTCTATACCCTACACTCTATACCCTACACTCTACACTCTATACCCTACACTCTATACCATACACTCTATACCCTACACTCTATACCCTACACTCTGTACCCTACACTATACACTCTATACCCTACACTCTACACTCTATACCATACACTCTATACCCTACACTCTATACCCTACACTCTACACTCTATACCCTACACTCTATACCATACACTCTATACCCTACACTCTATACCCTGCACTCTATACCGTACACTCTACACTCTATACCCTACAATCTATACCCTACACTCTATACCATACACTCTATACCCTACACTTTATAACCTACACTCTACACTCTACACCCTATTCCATACATTCTATACCCTACACTCTATACCCTACACTCTATACCCTACACTCTACACTCTATACCCTACACTCTACACTCTATACCCTACACTCTATACCCTACTCTCTATACTCTATACCCTACACTCTACTCTCTATACCCTACACTCGAATCCCTACACTCTACACTCCATACCCTACACTCTATACCCTACACTCTATACTCTATACCCTATACTCTATACCATACACTCTATACCCTACACTCTATACCCTACACTCTATACCCTACACTCTATACCATACACTCTATACCCTACACTCTACACTCTATACCCTACACTCTATTCCATATACTCTATACCCTACACTCTAAACACTACACTCTACACTCTATACCCTACACTCTACACTTTACACTCTATACCCTACACTCTATACCCTACACTCTACACTCTATACCCTACACTCTACACTCTACACTCTATACCCTACACTCGAATCCCTACACTCTACACTCTATACCCTACACTCTATACCCTACACTCTACACTCTATACCCTACACTCTATACCCTACACACTATACCCTCCACTCTATACCCTCCACTCTATACTCTACACTCTATACCCTACACTCTGTACCCTACACTCTATACCCTACACTCTACACCCTACACCCTACACACTATACCCTACACTCTATAACCTACACTCTGCACTCTATACCCTACACCCTACACTCTATACAATACACTCTATACCCTACACTCTAGACCTTACACTCTATACCCTACACTATACACTCTATACGCTACACTCTACACTCTACACTGTATACCATACACTCTATACCCTACACTCTATACCCTACACTCTACACTCTATACCCTACACTCTACACCCTACACTCTATACCATACACTCTATACCCTACACTCTATACCCTACACTCTACACTCTATACCTTACACTCTATTCCATATACTCTATACCCTACACTCTAAACCCTACACTCTACACTCTATACCCTACACTCTACACTTTACACTCTATACCCTACACTCTATACCCTACACTCTATATTCTATACCCTACACTCTATACCCTACACTCTACACTTTACACTCTATACCCTACACTCTATACCCTACACTCTACACCATACACTCTATACCCTACACTCTATACCCTACACTCTACACTCTATACCATACACTCTATACCCTACACTCTATACCATACACTCTATACCCTATACTCTACACTCTCTACCCTACACTCTATACCCTACACTCTATACCCTACACTCTATACTCTACACTCTATAACCTACACTCTACACTCTATACCCTAAATTATTTACCCTACGCTCTATACCCTACACTCTATACCCTACACTCTATACCATACACTATACACTCTATATGCTACACTCTACACTCTACACTGTATACCATACACTCTATACCCTACACTCTATACCCTACACTCTACACTCTATACCCTACACTCTACACCCTACACTCTATACCATACACTCTATACCCTACACTCTATGCCCTACACTCTACACTCTATACCCTACACTCTATTCCATATACTCTATACCCTACACTCTAAACCCTACACTCTACACTCTATACCCTACACTCTACACTTTACACTGTATACCCTACACTCTATACCCTACACTCTATACTCTATACCCTACACTCTATACCCTACACTCTACACTTTACACTCTATACCCTACACTCTATACCCTACACTCTACACCATACACTCTATACCCTACACTCTATACCCTACACTCTACACTCTATACCCTACAATCAATACCCTACACTCTATACCCTACACTCTATACCCTACACTCTACACTCTATACCATACACTCTATACCCTACACTCTACACCATACACTCTATACTCTACACTCTACACTCTCTACCCTACTCTCTATACCCTACACTCTATACCCTACACTCTATACTCTACACTCTATACCCTACACTCTACACTCTATACCCTACACTCTATACCCTACACTCTATACCATACACTCTATACCCTACACTCTACACTCTATATTCTACACTCTATATCCTACACTCTATACCATACACTCTATACCCTACACTCTATACCTTACACTCTATACCCTACACTCTACACTCTCTACTCTAAACTCTACACTCTATACCCTACACTCTATACCATACACTCTATACCCTACACTCTATACCCTACACTCTATACCCTACACTCTATACCCTACACTGTACACTCTATACCCTACATTTTATACCATACACTCTATACCCTACACTCTACACTCTATACCCTACACTCTATTCCATATACTATATACCCTACACTGTAAACACTACACTCTACACTCTATTCCCTACACTCTACACTTTACACTCTATACCCTACACTCTATACCCTACACTCTACACTCTATACCCTACACTCTACACTCTATACCCTACACTCGAATCCCTACACTCTACACTCTATACCCTACACTCTTTACCCTACACTCTATACCCTACACTCTACACTCTATATCCTACACTCTATACCCTACACTCTATACCCTACACTCTATACCCTACACTTAATACCCTACACTCTACACTCTATACCCTACACTCTATAACATACACTCAATACCCTACACTCTACACTCTATAACATACACTCTATACCCTACACTCTACACTCTATACCCTACACTCTATACCCTACACTCTATACCATACACTCTATACCCTACACTCTATACCATACACTCTATACTCTACACTTTATACCTTACACTCTACACTCAATTCCATACACTCTATACCCCACACTCTATACCCTACACTCTATAACCTACACTCTACACTCCACACTCTATACCCTACACTCTATACCCTACACTCTATACTCTATTCCCTACACTCTATACCGTACACTCTACACTCTATACCCTACACTCGAATCCCTACACTCTACACTCTATACCCCACACTCTATACAATACACTGTATACCCTACACCCTACACTCTATACCCTACACTCTATACCCTACACTCTACACTCTATACCCTACACTCTATACCCTACACTATACACTCTATACCCTACACTCTACACACTACACTGTATACCATACACCCTACACTCTATACCCTGCACTCTATACCCTGCACTCTATACCCTACACTCTACACCCTACACTCTATACCATACACTCTATACCCTACACTCTACACTCTATACCCTACACTCTATACCCTACACCCTACGCTCTATACCCTACACTCTACACCCTACACTCTATTTTATACACTCTATGCCCTACACTCTACACTCTATACCCTACACTCTACACTTTACACTCTATACCCTACACTCTATACCCTACACTCTACACTCTATACCCTACACTCTATACCATACACTCTATACCCTACACTCTATACCCTACACTCTACACTCTATACCCTACACTCTATACCATACACTCTATACCCTACACTCTATACCCTACACTCTATACCCTACACTATACACTCTATACCCTACACTCTACACTCTATACCTTACACTCTATACCCTGCACTCTATACCGTACACTCTACACTCTATACCCTACAATCTATACCCTACACTCTATACCATACACTCTATACCCTACACTTTATAACCTACACTCTACACTCTACACTCTATTCCATACACTCTATACCCTACACTCTATACCCTACACTCTGTACCCTACACTCTACACTCTATACCCTACACTCTACACTCTATACCCTACACTCTATACCCTACTCTCTATACTCTATACCCTACACTCTACTCTCTATACCCTACACTCGAATCCCTACACTCTACACTCTATACCCTACACTCTATACCCTACACTCTATACTCTATACCCTACACTCTATACCATACACTCTATACCCTACACTCTATACCCTACACTCTATACCCTACACTCTATACCATACACTCTATACCCTACACTCTACACTCTATACCCTACACTCTATTCCATATACTCTATACCCTACACTCTAAACACTACACTCTACACTCTATACCCTACACTCTACACTTTACACTCTATACCCTACACTCTATACCCTACACTCTACACTCTATACCCTACACTCTACACTCTATACCCTACACTCGAATCCCTACACTCTACACTCTATACCCTACACTCTATACCCTACACTCTATGCCCTACACTCTACACTCTATACCCTACACTCTATACCCTACACACTATACCCTCCACTCTATACCCTCCACTCTACACTCTATACCCTACACTCTACATTCTATATATATGTATGTGGTCGCGCTGGAGGTGCCGATACAACAAGAAAAGCTTTCTTTTTAGAAAAACATTCACACTATGCTTAATTACCTACTTAGCATTTGGCGTCTGTTTCCCACATATAAGCAGTTGCCAGGTTTTCCTGTTAATTCTAGAGGTCTTCCCAGATATAAACGGTTACCGTGTTTTCCTATTGATTCTGATGGTCTTCACGGACAAATATAAAGTGCTGTGCTTAAAAATATATATGCGAGGGAGTGGGTATAAAACTGTCCCGGCCGGTGACAGTTACCCGTTACCTCACATACGGTGTGTTCCAGACCTTCAGCGGTGAAGTCGCGCTTAAAAAATGGAATTGCCGGCGAGGTGCAGGACCTCGCGTGACGTCACATGCACGTGGTACTCCACGTGATCAGCTAACGGAATGCACCTAGGACCAAAAAGTCTCTACATTCTATACCCTACACTCTATACCCTACACTCTATACCCTACACTCTATACCCTACACTCTATACCCTACACTCAATACCCTACACTCTACACTCTATACCCTACACTCTATAACATACACTCAATACCCTACACTCTACACTCTATACCCTACACTCTATAACATACACTCTATACCCTACACTCTATACCTTACACTCTATACCCTACACTCTACACCCTACACTCTACTCTCTACACCCTACACTTTACACTCTATACCCTACACTCTATACCCTACACTCTATACCATACACTCTATACCCTACACTCTATACCATACACTCTATACCCTACACTTTATACCTTACACTCTACACTCTATTCCATACACTCTATACCCCACACTCTATACCCTACACTCTACACTCTACACTGTATACCATACACCCTACACTCTATACCCTACACTCTATACCCTGCACTCTATACCCTACACTCTACACCCTACACTCTATACCATACACTCTATACCCTACACTCTACACTCTATACCCTACACTCTATACCCTACACCCTACGCTCTATACCCTACACTCTACACCCTTCACTCTATTCCATACACTCTATGCCCTACACTCTATACCCTACACTCTACACTCTATAACATACACTCTATACCCTACACTCTACACTCTACACTCTATACCCTACACTCTATACCCTACACTCTATACCATACACTCTATACCCTACACTCTATACCATACACTCTATACCCTACACTTTATACCTTACACTCTACACTCTATTCCATACCCTACACTCTACACTCTATACCCTACACTCGAATTCCTACACTCTACACTCTATACCCCACACTCTAAACAATACACTGAATACCCTACACCCTACACTCTATACCCTACACTCTATAACCTACACTCTACTCTCTATACCCTACACTCTATACCCTACACTCTATACCCTACACTATACACTCTATACCCTACACTCTACACTCTACACTGTATACCATACACCCTACACTGTATACCCTACACTCTATACCCTACACTCTATACCCTACACTCTACACCCTACACTCTATACCATACACTCTATACCCTACACTCTATACCCTACACCCTACGCTCTATACCCTACACTCTACACCGTACACTCTATTCCATACACTCTATACCCTACACTCTACACTCTATACCCTACACTCTACACTTTACACTCTATACCATACACTCTATACCCTACACTCTACACTCTATACCCTACACTCTATACCATACACTCTATAGCCTACACTCTATACCCTACACTCTACACTCTATACCCTACACTCTATACCCTACACTTTATACCCTACACTCTATACCCTACACTCTATACCCTACACTATACACTCTATACCCTACACTCTACACTCTATACCATACACTCTATACCCTGCACTCTATACCGTACACTCTACACTCCATACCCTACAATCTATACCCTACACTCTATACCATACACTCTATACCCTACACTCTACACTCTATACCCTACACTCTACACTCTATACCCTACACTCTATACATAGTAACATAGTAACATAGTAACATAGTTAGTAAGGCCGAAAAAAAGACATTTGTCCATCCAGTTCAGCCTATATTCCATCATAATAAATACCCAGATCTACGTCCTTCTACAGAACCTAATAATTGTATGATACAATATTGTTCTGCTCCAGGAAGACATCCAGGCCTCTCTTGAACCCCTCGACTGAGTTCGCCATCACCACCTCCTCAGGCAAGCAATTCCAGATTCTCACTGCCCTAACAGTAAAGAATCCTCTTCTATGTTGGTGGAAAAACCTTCTCTCCTCCAGACGCAAAGAATGCCCCCTTGTGCCCGTCACCTTCCTTGGTATAAACAGATCCTCAGCGAGATATTTGTATTGTCCCCTTATATACTTATACATGGTTATTAGATCGCCCCTCAGTCGTCTTTTTTCTAGACTAAATAATCCTAATTTTGCTAATCTATCTGGGTATTGTAGTTCTCCCATCCCCTTTATTAATTTTGTTGCCCTCCTTTGTACTCTCTCTAGTTCCATTATATCCTTCCTGAGCACCGGTGCCCAAAACTGGACACAGTACTCCATGTGCGGTCTAACTAGGGATTTGTACAGAGGCAGTATAATGCTCTCATCATGTGTATCCAGACCTCTTTTAATGCACCCCATGATCCTGTTTGCCTTGGCAGCTGCTGCCTGGCACTGGCTGCTCCAGGTAAGTTTATCATTAACTAGGATCCCCAAGTCCTTCTCCCTGTCAGATTTACCCAGTGGTTTCCCGTTCAGTGTGTAATGGTGATATTGATTCCCTCTTCCCATGTGTATAACCTTACATTTATCATTGTTAAACCTCATCTGCCACCTTTCAGCCCAAGTTTCCAACTTATCCAGATCCATCTGTAGCAGAATACTATCTTCTCTTGTATTAACTGCTTTACATAGTTTTGTATCATCTGCAAATATCGATATTTTACTGTGTAAACCTTCTACCAGATCATTAATGAATATGTTGAAGAGAACAGGTCCCAATACTGACCCCTGCGGTACCCCACTGGTCACAGCGACCCAGTTAGAGACTATACCATTTATAACCACCCTCTGCTTTCTATCACTAAGCCAGTTACTAACCCATTTACACACATTTTCCCCCAGACCAAGCATTCTCATTTTGTGTACCAACCTCTTGTGCGGCACGGTATCAAACGCTTTGGAAAAATCGAGATATACCACGTCCAATGACTCACCGTGGTCCAGCCTATAGCTTACCTCTTCATAAAAACTGATTAGATTGGTTTGACAGGAGCGATTTCTCATAAACCCATGCTGATATGGAGTTAAACAGTTATTCTCATTGAGATAATCCAGAATAACATCCCTCAGAAACCCTTCAAATATTTTACCAACAATAGAGGTTAGACTTACTGGCCTATAATTTCCAGGTTCACTTTTAGAGCCCTTTTTGAATATTGGCACCACATTTGCTATGCGCCAGTCCTGCGGAACAGACCCTGTCGCTATAGAGTCACTAAAAATAAGAAATAATGGTTTATCTATTACATTACTTAGTTCTCTTAGTACTCGTGGGTGTATGCCATCCGGACCCGGAGATTTATCTATTTTAATCTTATTTAGCCGGTTTCGCACCTCTTCTTGGGTTAGATTGGTGACCCTTAATATAGGGTTTTCATTGTTTCTTGGGATTTCACCTAGCATTTCATTTTCCACCGTGAATACCGTGGAGAAGAAGGTGTTTAATATGTTAGCTTTTTCCTCGTCATCTACAACCATTCTTTCCTCACTATTTTTTAAGGGGCCTACATTTTCAGTTTTTATTCTTTTACTATTGATATAGTTGAAGAACAGTTTGGGATTAGTTTAGAGTATAGAGAGTATACCCTACTCTCTATACTCTATACCCTACACTCGAATCCCTACACTCTACACTCTATACCCTACACTCTATACCCTACACTCTATACTCTATACCCTACACTCTATACCCTACACTCTATACTCTATACCCTACACTCTATACCCTACGCTCTACACTCTATACCCTACACTCTACACTCTATACCCTACACTCTATACCCTACTCTCTATACTCTATACCCTACACTCTACTCTCTATACCCTACACTCGAATCCCTACACTCTACACTCTATACCCTACACTCTATACCCTACACTCTATACTCTATACCCTACACTCTATACCCTACACTCTATACTCTATACCCTACACTCTATACCCTACGCTCTACACTCTATACCCTACACTCGAATCCCTACACTCTACACTCTATACCCTACACTCTACACTCTATACCCTCCACTCTGTACCCTACACACTATACCACCACTCTATACCCTCCACTCTATACCCTACACTCTACACTCTATGCCCTTCACTCTACACTCTATACCCTACACTCTATAACATACACTCAATACCCTACACTCTACATTCTATACCCTACACTCTATAACATACACTCTATACCCTACACTCTATACCTTACACTCTATACCCTACACTCTACACCCTACACTCTACACTCTACAGCCTACACTCTACACTCTATACCCTACACTCTATACCCTACACTCTATACCATACACTCTATACCCTACACTCTATACCATACACTCTATACCCTACACTTTATACCTTACACTCTACACTCTATACCATACACTCTATACCCCACACTCTATACCCTACACTCTACACTCTATAACCTACACTCTACACTCCCCACTCTATACCCTACACTCTATACCCTACACTCTATACTCTATTCCCTACACTCTATACCCTACACTCGAATCCCTACACTCTACACACTATACCCCACACTCTATACAATACACTGTATACCCTACACCCTACACTCTATACCCTACACTCTATACCCTACACTCTTCACTCTATACCCTAAACTCTATACCCTACACTCTATACCCTACAACATACACTCTATACCCTACACTCTACACTCTACACTGTATACCATACACCCTACACTCTATACCCTACACTCTATACCCTGCACTCTATACCCTACACTCTACACCCTACACTCTATACCATACACTCTATACCCTACACTCTACACTCTATACCCCACACTCTATACCCTACACCCTACGCTCTATACCCTACACTCTACACCCTACACTCTATTACATACACTCTATAGCCTACACTCTACACTCTATACCCTACAATCTAAACTTTACACTCTATACCCTACACTCTATACCCTACACTCTATACCCTACACTCTACACTCTATACCCTACACTCTATACCCTACACTCTACACTCTATACCCTACACTCTATACCATACACTCTATACCCTACACTCTATACCCTACACTCTGTACCCTACACTATACACTCTATACCCTACACTCTACACTCTATACCATACACTCTACACCCTGCACTCTATACCGTACACTCTACACTCTATACCCTACAATCTATACCCTACACTCTATACCATACACTCTATACCCTACACTTTATAACCTACACTCTACACTCTATACCCTACACTCTACACTCTATACCCTACACTCTATACCCTACTCTCTATACTCTATACCCTACACTCTACTCTCTATACCCTACACTCGAATCCCTACACTCTACACTCCATACCCTACACTCTATACCCTACACTCTATAATCTATACCCTATACTCTATACCATACACTCTATACCCTACACTCTATACCCTACACTCTATACCATACACTCTATACCCTACACTCTACACTCTATACCCTACACTCTATTCCATATACTCTATACCCTACACTCTAAACACTACACTCTACACTCTATACCCTACACTCTACACTTTACACTCTATACCCTACACTCTATACCCTACACTCTACACTCTATACCCTACACTCTACACTCTACACTCTATACCCTACACTCGAATCCCTACACTCTACACTCTATACCCTCCACTCTATACCCTACACTCTACACGCTATACCCTACACTCTATACCCTACACACTATACCCTCCACTCTATACCCTCCACTCTATACCCTACACTCTACACTCTATACCCTACACTCTATACCCTACACTCTATACCCTACACTCTATACCCTACACTCTACACTCTATACCCTACACTCTATAACATACACTCAATACCCTACACTCTACACTCTATACCCTACACTCTATAACATACACTCTATACCCTACACTCTATACCTTACACTCTATACCCTACACTCTACACCCTACACTCTACTCTCTACACCCTACACTCTACACTCTATACCCTGCACTCTATACCCTACACTCTATACCCTACACTCTATACCATACACTCTATACCCTACACTCTATACCATACACTCTATACCCTACACTTTATACCTTACACTCTACACTCTATTCCATACACTCTATACCCCACACTCTATACCCTACACTCTTCACTCTATAACCTACACTCTACACTCCACACTCTATACCCTACACTCTATACCCTACACTCTATACTCTATTCCCTACACTCTATACCCTACACTCTACACTCTATACCCTACACTCTATACCCTACACTCTATACTCTATACCCTACACTCTATACCCTACGCTCTACACTCTATACCCTACACTCGAATCCCTACACTCTACACTCTATACCCTACACTCTACACTCTATACCCTCCACTCTGTACCCTACACACTATACCCTCCACTCTATACCCTCCACTCTATACCCTACACTCTACACTCTATGCCCTTCACTCTACACTCTATACCCTACACTCTATAACATACACTCAATACCCTACACTCTACATTCTATACCCTACACTCTATAACATACACTCTATACCCTACACTCTATACCTTACACTCTATACCCTACACTCTACACCCTACACTCTACACTCTACAGCCTACACTCTACACTCTATACCCTACACTCTATACCCTACACTCTATACCATACACTCTATACCCTACACTCTATACCATACACTCTATACCCTACACTTTATACCTTACACTCTACACTCTATACCATACACTCTATACCCCACACTCTATACCCTACACTCTACACTCTATAACCTACACTCTACACTCCCCACTCTATACCCTACACTCTATACCCTACACTCTATACTCTATTCCCTACACTCTATACCCTACACTCGAATCCCTACACTCTACACACTATACCCCACACTCTATACAATACACTGTATACCCTACACCCTACACTCTATACCCTACACTCTATACCCTACACTCTTCACTCTATACCCTAAACTCTATACCCTACACTCTATACCCTACAACATACACTCTATACCCTACACTCTACACTCTACACTGTATACCATACACCCTACACTCTATACCCTACACTCTATACCCTGCACTCTATACCCTACACTCTACACCCTACACTCTATACCATACACTCTATACCCTACACTCTACACTCTATACCCCACACTCTATACCCTACACCCTACGCTCTATACCCTACACTCTACACCCTACACTCTATTACATACACTCTATAGCCTACACTCTACACTCTATACCCTACACTCTACACTTTACACTCTATACCCTACACTCTATACCCTACACTCTATACCCTACACTCTACACTCTATACCCTACACTCTATACCCTACACTCTACACTCTATACCCTACACTCTATACCATACACTCTATACCCTACACTCTATACCCTACACTCTGTACCCTACACTATACACTCTATACCCTACACTCTACACTCTATACCATACACTCTATACCCTGCACTCTATACCGTACACTCTACACTCTATACCCTACAATCTATACCCTACACTCTATACCATACACTCTATACCCTACACTTTATAACCTACACTCTACACTCTATACCCTACACTCTACACTCTATACCATACACTCTATACCCTACTCTCTATACTCTATACCCTACACTCTACTCTCTATACCCTACACTCGAATCCCTACACTCTACACTCCATACCCTACACTCTATACCCTACACTCTATACTCTATACCCTATACTCTATACCATACACTCTATACCCTACACTCTATACCCTACACTCTATACCCTACACTCTATACCATACACTCTATACCCTACACTCTACACTCTATACCCTACACTCTATTCCATATACTCTATACCCTACACTCTAAACACTACACTCTACACTCTATACCCTACACTCTACACTTTACACTCTATACCCTACACTCTATACCCTACACTCTACACTCTATACCCTACACTCTACACTCTACACTCTATACCCTACACTCGAATCCCTACACTCTACACTCTATACCCTCCACTCTATACCCTACACTCTACACGCTATACCCTACACTCTATACCCTACACACTATACCCTCCACTCTATACCCTCCACTCTATACCCTACACTCTACACTCTATACCCTACACTCTATACTCTACACTCTATACCCTACACTCTATACCCTACACTCTATACCCTACACTCTACACTCTATACCCTACACTCTATAACATACACTCAATACCCTACACTCTACACTCTATACCCTACACTCTATAACATACACTCTATACCCTACACTCTATACCTTACACTCTATACCCTACACTCTACACCCTACACTCTACTCTCTACACCCTACACTCTACACTCTATACCCTGCACTCTATACCCTACACTCTATACCCTACACTCTATACCATACACTCTATACCCTACACTCTATACCATACACTCTATACCCTACACTTTATACCTTACACTCTACACTCTATTCCATACACTCTATACCCCACACTCTATACCCTACACTCTTCACTCTATAACCTACACTCTACACTCCACACTCTATACCCTACACTCTATACCCTACACTCTATACTCTATTCCCTACACTCTATACCCTACACTCTACACTCTATACCCTACACTCGAATCCCTACACTCTACACTCTATACCCCACACTCTATACAATACACTGTATACCCTACACCCTACACTCTATACTCTACACTCTATACCCTACACTCTACTCTCTATACCCTACACTCTATACCCTACACTCTATACCCTACACTATACACTCTATACCCTACACTCTACACTCTACACTGTATACCATACACCCTACACTCTATACCCTACACTCTATACCCTACACTCTACACCCTACACTCTATACCATACACTCTATACCCTACATTCTACACTCTATACCCTACACTCTATACCCTACACCCTACGCTCTATACCCTACACTCTACACCCTACACTCTATTCCATACACTCTATACCCTACACTCTACACTTTACACTCTGTACCCTACACTCGAATCCCTACACTCTATACCCTACACTCTACACTCTGTACCCTACACTCTATACCATACACTCTATACCCTACACTCTATACCCTACACTCTACACTCTATACCCTACACTCTATACCATACACTCTATACCCTACACTCTATACCCTACACTCTACACTCTATACCCTACACTCTATACCCTACACTCTATACCCTACACTCTATACCCTACACTCTATACCCTACACTCTACACTCTATACCATACACTCTATACCCTACACTCTATACCATACACTCTATACTCTACACTCTACACTCTCTACCCTACACTCTATACCCTACACTCTATACCCTACACTCTATACTCTACACTCTATACCCTACACTCTACACTCTATACCCTAAATTATTTTCCCTACACTCTATACCCTACACTCTATACCCTACACTCTATACCATACACTCTATACCCTACACTCTACACTCTATACCCTACACTCTATACCATACACTCTATACCCTACACTCTATACCCTACACTCTACACTCTATACCCTACACTCTATACCATACACTCTATACCATACACTCTACACTCTATACCCTACACTCTATACCATACACTCTATACCCTACACTCTATACCCTACAATCTACACTCTATACCCTACACTCTACACCCTACACTCTATACCCTACTCTCTATACTCTATACCCTACACTCTACTCTCTATACCCTACACTCGAATCCCTACACTCTACACTCTATACCCTACACTCTATACCCTACACTCTATACCCTACACTCTACACTCTATACCCTACACTCGAATCCCTACACTCTACACTCTGTACCCTACACTCTACATTCTACACTCTATACCCTACACTCTACACTCTATACCCTCCACTCTGTACCCTACACACTATACCCTCCACTCTATACCCTCCACTCTATACCCTACACTCTATACCCTACACTCTACACTCTATACCCTACACTCTATACCCTTCACTCTATAGCCTACACTCTATACCCTGCACTCTACACTCTATACCATACACTCTATACCATACACTCTATACCCTACACTCTACACTCTATACCCTACACTCTACACCCTATACCCTACACTCTATTCCCTACTGTTGTGAATTCTGTGGCAGAGCTCCCTCCTGTGGTCACAAGTGGTACTTCGGCTGATTCTGTCTGTGAGCTTCCGTTGGTGGAGGAGAGTGGTACTGCGGCTTCTGAGTTTCCTTCCTCAGGTGATGTGGTGAAGTCGTTAGGTGCTGCTCTATTTAACTCCACCTGGTGCTCTGATCCTGGCCTCCAGTCAATGTTCTAGTATTGGACTTGCTTCCTCCTGGATCGTTCCTGTGGCCTGCTGCTCTGCATAGCTAAGTTGCTCTTGTGTTATTTTTGTTTGCTGTTTTTTCTGTCCAGCTTGTTTATTTGGTTTTTCTTGCTTGCTGGTAGCTCTGGGACGCAGAGGGTGTACCTCCGTGCCGTTAGTCGGTACGGAGGGTCTTTTTGCCCCCTTTGCGTGGTTGTTTGTAAGGTTTTGTGTTGACCGCAAAGTTACCTTTCCTATCCTCGCTCTGTTCAGAAAGTCGCGCCTCACTTTGCTAAATCTATTTCATCTCTACGTTTGTCTTTTCATCTTAACTCACAGTCATTATATGTGGGGGCTGCCTTTTCCTTTGGGGTATTTCTCTGAGGCAAGGTAGGCTTATTTTCTATCTTCAGACTAGCTAGTTTCTCAGGCTGTGCCGAGTTGCATAGGGAGCGTTAGGCGCAATCCACGGCTGCCTCTAGTGTGGTTGGAGAGGATTAGGGATTGCGGTCAGCAGAGTTCCCACGTCTCAGAGCTCGTTCTATGTTTTTGGGTTATTGTCAGGTCACTGTATGTGCTCTGACTTCTATGTCCATTTTGGTACTGAATTACCTAATCATAACACCCTATACTCTATACTCTACACTCTATACCCTACACTCTATACCCTACACTCTATACCCTACACTCTATACCCTACACTCTACACTCTATACCCTACACTCTATACCCTACACTCTGCACTCTATACCCTACACTCTATACCCTACACTCTATACCCTACACTCTATACCCTACCCTCTATACCCTACACTCTATACCCTACACTCTATACCCTACACTCTATACCCTACACTCTATACCCTACACCCTACGCTCTATACTCTACACTCTATACCCTACACTCTACACTCTATACCCTACACTCTATTCCCTACACTCTACACTCTATACCCTACACTCTACACTCTATACCCTACACTCTATACCCTACACTCTACACCCTACACTCGAATCCCTACACTCTACACTCTATACCCCACACTCTATACAATACACTGTATACCCTACACCCTACACTCTATACCCTACACTCTATACCCTACACTCTACACTCTATACCCTACACTCTATACCCTACACTATACACTCTATACCCTACACTCTACACTGTATACCATACACCCTACACTCTATACCCTACACTCTATACCCTGCACTCTATACCCTACACTCTACACCCTACACTCTATACCATACACTCTATACCCTACACTCTACACTCTATACCCTACACTCTATACCCTACACCCTACTCTCTATACCCTACACTCTACACCCTACACTCTATTCCATACACTCTATGCCCTACACTCTACACTCTATACCCTACACTCTACACTTTACACTCTATACCCTACACTCTACACTCTATACCCTACACTCTATACCATACACTCTATAGCCTACACTCTATACCCTACACTCTACACTCTATACCCTACACTCTATACCATACTCTCTATACCCTACACTCTATACCCTACACTCTATACCCTACACTATACACTATATACCCTACACTCTACACTCTATACCTTACACTCTATACCCTGCACTCTATACCGTACACTCTACACTCTATACCCTACAATCTATACCCTACACTCTATACCATACACTCTATACCCTACACTTTATAACCTACACTCTACACTCTACACTCTATTCCATACACTCTATACCCTACACTCTATACCCTACACTCTTCACTCTATACCCTACACTCTACACTCTATACCTTACACTCTATACCCTACTCTCTATACTCTATACCCTACACTCTACTCTCTATACCCTACACTCGAATCCCTACACTCTACACTCTATACCCTACACTCTATACCATACACTCTATACTCTATACCCTACACTCTCTACCATACACTCTATACCCTACACTCTATACCCTACACTCCATACCCTACACTCTATACCATACACTCTATACCCTACACTCTACACTCTATACCCTACACTCTATTCCATATACTCTATACCCTACACTCTAAACACTACACTCTACACTCTATACCCTACACTCTACACTTTACACTCTATGCCCTACACTCTATACCCTACACTCTACACTCTATACCCTACACTCTACACTCTACACTCTATACCCTACACTCGAATCCCTACACTCTACACTCTATACCCTACACTCTATACCCTACACTCTATACCCTACACTCTATACCCTACACACTATACCCTCCACTCTATACCCTCCACTCTACACTCTATACCCTACACTCTACATTCTATACCCTACACTCTATACCCTACACTCTATACCCTACACTCAATACCCTACACTTTACACTCTATACCCTACACTCTATAATATACACTCAATACCCTAAACTCTACACTCTATACCCTACACTCTATAACATACACTCTATACCCTACACTCTATACCTTACACTCTATACCCTACACTCTACACCCTACACTCTACTCTCTACACCCTACACTCTACACTCTATACCCTACACTCTATACCCTACACTCTATACCATACACTCTATACCCTACACTCTATACCATACACTCTATACCCTACACTTTATACCTTACACTCTACACTCTATTCCATACACTCTATACCCCACACTCTATACCCTACACTCTACACTCTATAACCTACACTCTACACTCCACACTCTATACTCTACACTCTATACCCTACACTCTATACTCTATTCCCTACACTCTATACCCTACACTCGAATTCCTACACTCTACACTCTATGCCCCACACTCTAAACAATACACTGAATACCCTACACCCTACACTCTATACCCTACACTCTATACCCTACACTCTACTCTCTATACCCTACACTCTACACACTATACCCTACACTCCATTCCCTACACTCTATACCCTACACTCTACACTCTATACCCTACACTCTACACTCTTTACCCTACACTCTATACCCTACACTCTATACCCTACACTCTACACTCTATACCCTACACTCTATAACCTACACTCTATACCCTACACTCTAAACACTACACTCTACACTCTATACCCTACACTCTACACTTTACACTCTATACCCTACACTCTATACCCTACACTCTATACCCTACACTCTATACCCTATACCCTACACTCTATACCCTACACTCTATACCATACACTCTATACCCTACACTCTATACCCTACACTCTATACCCTACACTCTACACCCTACACTCTACACTCTATACCCTACACTCTATACCCTACACTCTATTCCCTACACTCTATACCCTACACTTTATACAATACACTGTATACCCTACACCCTACACTCTATACCCTACACTCTACACTCTATACCCTACACTCTATACCCTACACTCTATACCCTACACCCTACGCTCTATAAACTACAGTCTATACCCTACACTCTACACTCTATACCCTACACTCTATTCCATACACTCTATACCCTACACTCTACACTCTATACCCTACACTCTACACTCTATACACTACACTCTATACCCTACACTCTACACTCTATACCCTACACTCGAATCCCTACACTCTACACTCTATACCCCACACTCTATACAATACACTGTATACCCTACACCCTACACTCTATACCCTACACTCTATACCCTACACTCTACACTCTATACCCTACTCTCTATACCCTACACTATACACTCTATAACGTACACTCTACACTGTATACCATACACCCTACACTCTATACCCTACACTCTATACCCTGCACTCTATACCCTACACTCTACACCCTACACTCTATACCATACACTCTATACCCTACACTCTACACTCTATACCCTGCACTCTATACCCTACACCCTACGCTCTATACCCTACACTCTACACCCTACACTCTTTTCCATACACTCTATGCCCTACACTCTACACTCTATACCCTACACTCTATACCCTACACTCTATACCCTACACTCTATACCCTACACTCTATACCCTATACCCTACACTCTATACCCTACACTCTATACCATACACTCTATACCCTACACTCTATACCCTACACTCTATACCCTACACTCTATACCCTACACTCTACACTCTATACCCTACACTCTATACCCTACACTCTATACTCTACACTTTATACCCTACACTCTATACCCTACACTCTACACCCTACACTCTACACTCTATACCCTACACTCTATACCCTACACTCTATTCCCTACACTCTATACCCTACACTTTATACAATACACTGTATACCCTACACCCTACACTCTATACCCTACACTCTACACTCTATACCCTACACTCTATACCCTACACCCTACGCTCTATATCCTACAGTCTATACCCTACACTCTACACTCTATACCCTACACTCTATTCCATACACTCTATACCCTACACTCTACACTCTATACCCTACACTCTACACTCTATACCCTACACTCTATACCCTACACTCTACACTCTATACACTACACTCGAATCCCTACACTCTACACTCTATACCCCACACTCTATACAATACACTGTATACCCTACACCCTACACTCTATACCCTACACTCTATACCCTACACTCTACACTCTATACCCTACACTCTATACCCTACACTATACACTCTATACCCTACACTCTACACTGTATACCATACACCCTACACTCTATACCCTACACTCTATACCCTGCACTCTATACCCTACACTCTACACCCTACACTCTATACCATGCACTCTATACCCTACACTCTACACTCTATACCCTACACTCTATACCCTACACCCTACGCTCTATACCCTACACTCTACACCCTACACTCTATTCCATACACTCTATGCCCTACACTCTACACTCTATACCCTACACTCTACACTTTACACTCTATACCCTACACTCTACACTCTATACCCTACACTCTAAACCATACACTCTATACCCTACACTCTATACCCTACACTCTACACTCTATACCCTACACTCTATACCATACACTCTATACCCTACACTCTATACCCTACACTCTATACCCTACACTATACACTATATACCCTACACTCTACACTCTATACCTTACACTCTATACCCTGCACTCTATACCGTACACTCTACACTCTATACCCTACAATCTATACCCTACACTCTATACCATACACTCTATACCCTACACTTTATAACCTACACTCTACACTCTACACTCTATTCCATACACTCTATACCCTACACTCTATACCCTACACTCTATACCCTACACTCTACACTCTATACCCTACACTCTACACTCTATACCCTACACTCTATACCCTACTCTCTATACTCTATACCCTACACTCTACTCTCTATACCCTACACTCGAATCCCTACACTCTACACTCTATACCCTACACTCTATACCATACACTCTATACTCTATACCCTACACTCTATACCATACACTCTATACCCTACACTCTATACCCTACACTCTATACCCTACACTCTATACCATACACTCTATACCCTACACTCTACACTCTATACCCTACACTCTATTCATAGTAACATAGTAACATAGTAACATAGTTAGTAAGGCCGAAAAAAGACATTTGTCCATCCAGTTCAGCCTATATTCCATCATAATAAATACCCAGATCTACGTCCTTCTACAGAACCTAATTGTATGATACAATATTGTTCTGCTCCAGGAAGACATCCAGGCCTCTCTTGAACCCCTCGACTGAGTTCGCCATCACCACCTCCTCAGGCAAGCAATTCCAGATTCTCACTGCCCTAACAGTAAAGAATCCTCTTCTATGTTGGTGGAAAAACCTTCTCTCCTCCAGACGCAAAGAATGCCCCCTTGTGCCCGTCACCTTCCTTGGTATAAACAGATCCTCAGCGAGATATTTGTATTGTCCCCTTATATACTTATACATGGTTATTAGATCGCCCCTCAGTCGTCTTTTTTCTAGACTAAATAATCCTAATTTCGCTAATCTATCTGGGTATTGTAGTTCTCCCATCCCCTTTATTAATTTTGTTGCCCTCCTTTGTACTCTCTCTAGTTCCATTATATCTTTCCTGAGCACCGGTGCCCAAAACTGGACACAGTACTCCATGTGCGGTCTAACTAGGGATTTGTACAGAGGCAGTATAATGCTCTCATCATGTGTATCCAGACCTCTTTTAATGCACCCCATGATCCTGTTTGCCTTGGCAGCTGCTGCCTGGCACTGGCTGCTCCAGGTAAGTTTATCATTAACTAGGATCCCCAAGTCCTTCTCCCTGTCAGATTTACCCAGTGGTTTCCCGTTCAGTGTGTAATGGTGATATTGATTCCCTCTTCCCATGTGTATAACCTTACATTTATCATTGTTAAACCTCATCTGCCACCTTTCAGCCCAAGTTTCCAACTTATCCAGATCCATCTTTAGCAGAATAACATAGTAACATAGTAACATAGTTAGTAAGGCCGAAAAAAGACATTTGTCCATCCAGTTCAGCCTATATTCCATCATAATAAATACCCAGATCTACGTCCTTCTACAGAACCTAATAATTGTATGATACAATATTGTTCTGCTCCAGGAAGACATCCAGGCCTCTCTTGAACCCCTCGACTGAGTTCGCCATCACCACCTCCTCAGGCAAGCAATTCCAGATTCTCACTGCCCTAACAGTAAAGAATCCTCTTCTATGTTGGTGGAAAAACCTTCTCTCCTCCAGACGCAAAGAATGCCCCCTTGTGCCCGTCACCTTCCTGGGTAAGAGAAGAATACTATCTTCTCTTGTATTAACTGCTTTACATAGTTTTGTATCATCTGCAAATATCGATATTTTACTGTGTAAACCTTCTACCAGATCATTAATGAATATGTTGAAGAGAACAGGTCCCAATACTGACCCCTGCGGTACCCCACTGGTCACAGCGACCCAGTTAGAGACTATACCATTTATAACCACCCTCTGCTTTCTATCACTAAGCCAGTTACTAACCCATTTACACACATTTTCCCCCAGACCAAGCATTCTCATTTTGTGTACCAACCTCTTGTGCGGCACGGTATCAAACGCTTTGGAAAAATCGAGATATACCACGTCCAATGACTCACCGTGGTCCAGCCTATAGCTTACCTCTTCATAAAAACTGTTTAGATTGGTTTGACAGGAGCGATTTCTCATAAACCCATGCTGATATGGAGTTAAACAGTTATTCTCATTGAGATAATCCAGAATAACATCCCTCAGAAACCCTTCAAATATTTTACCAACAATAGAGGTTAGACTTACTGGCCTATAATTTCCAGGTTCACTTTTAGAGCCCTTTTTGAATATTGGCACCACATTTGCTATGCGCCAGTCCTGCGGAACAGACCCTGTCGCTATAGAGTCACTAAAAATAAGAAATAATGGTTTATCTATTACATTACTTAGTTCTCTTAGTACTCGTGGGTGTATGCCATCCGGACCCGGAGATTTATCTATTTTAATCTTATTTAGCCGGTTTCGCACCTCTTCTTGGGTTAGATTGGTGACCCTTAATATAGGGTTTTCATTGTTTCTTGGGATTTCACCTAGCATTTCATTTTCCACCGTGAATACCGTGGAGAAGAAGGTGTTTAATATGTTAGCTTTTTCCTCGTCATCTACAACCATTCTTTCCTCACTATTTTTTAAGGTGCCTACATTTTCAGTTTTTATTCTTTTACTATTGATATAGTTGAAGAACAGTTTGGGATTAGTTTTACTCTCCTTAGCAATGTGCTTCTCTGTTTCCTTTTTGGCAGCTTTAATTAGTTTTTTAGATAAAGTATTTTTCTCCCTATAGTTTTTTAGAGCTTCAATGGTGCCATCCTGCTTTAGTAGTGCAAATGCTTTCTTTTTACTGTTAATTGCCTGTCTTCTTTGTTTAGCCACATTGGGTTTTTCCTATTTCTAGTCCTTTTATTCCCACAAGGTATAAACCGCTTACACTGCCTATTTAGGATGTTCTTAAACATTTCCCATTTATTATCTGTATTCTCATTTCTGAGGATATTGTCCCAGTCTACCAGATTAAGGGCATCTCTAAGCTGTTCAAACTTTGCCTTCCTAAAGTTCAATGTTTTTGTGACTCCCTGACAAGTCCCCCTAGTGAAAGACAGGTGAAACTGCACAATATTGTGGTCGCTATTTCCTAAATGCCCAACCACCTGCAGATTTGTTATTCTGTCAGGTCTATTAGATAGTATTAGGTCTAAAAGTGCTGCTCCTCTGGTTGGATTCTGCACCAATTGTGAAAGATAATTTTTCTTGGTTATTAGCAGAAACCTGTTGCCTTTATGGGTTTCACAGGTTTCTGTTTCCCAGTTAATATCCGGGTAGTTAAAGTCCCCCATAACCAGGACCTCATTATGGGTTGCAGCTTCATCTATCTGCTTTAGAAGTAGACTTTCCATGCTTTCTGTTATATTTGGGGGTTTGTAACAGACCCCAATGAGAATTTTGTTACCATTTTTCCCTCCATGAATTTCAACCCATATGGACTCGACATCCTCATTCCCTTCGCTAATATCCTCCCTTAAAGTGGACTTTAGACAAGACTTTACATAGAGACAAACCCCTCCTCCTCTCCGATTTTTACGATCCTTTCTAAACAGACTGTAACCCTGTAAGTTAACTGCCCAGTCATAGCTTTCATCTAACCATGTCTCGGTTATTCCCACTATGTCAAAGTTACCTGTAGATATTTCTGCTTCTAGTTCTTCCATCTTGTTTGTCAGGCTTCTGGCGTTTGCGAGCATGCAGTTTAGAGGATTTTGTTTTGTTCCAATCTCCTCACTGTGGATTGTTTTAGAAATGTTCTTACCTCCCTTCTGAGTATGTTTTCCTGGGTCGTCTTTGTTCGAGTCTAATGTTTTTCTTCCCGTCCCCTCTTCTTCTAGTTTAACGCCCTCCTGATGAGTGTAGCGAGTCTTCTGGCGAATGTGTGTTTCCCAGGTTTGTTGAGGTGTACTCCGTCTCTGGCGAGGAGTCCATCATACCAGTAATTCACACCGTGGTCCAGGAATCCAAATCCTTGTTGTCTGCACCATCGTCTTAGCCAGTTGTTTGCATCAAGGATCCTGTTCCATCTCCTGGTGCCATGCCCGTCTACTGGAAGGATAGAAGAAAAAACTACCTGTGCATCCAGTTCCTTTACTTTCTTCCCCAAATCTTCAAAGTCCTTGCAGATTGTCGGTAGGTCCTTCCTTGCCGTGTCATTGGTGCCAACATGTATCAGAAGAAATGGGTGGACGTCCTTGGAGCTGAAGAGCTTTGGTATCCTATCGGTCACATCCTTGATCATCGCACCTGGAAGGCAGCATACTTCTCTTACCCTTCTCAGCATACTTATTCCATATACTCTATACCCTACACTCTAAACACTACACTCTACACTCTATACCCTACACTCTACACTTTACACTCTATACCCTACACTCTATACCCTACACTCTACACTCTATTCCATACACTCTATACCCTACACTCTATACCCTACACTCTATACCCTACACTCTACACTCTATACCCTACACTCTACACTCTATACCTTACACTCTATACCCTACTCTCTATACTCTATACCCTACACTCTACTCTCTATACCCTACACTCGAATCCCTACACTCTACACTCTATACCCTACACTCTATACCATACACTCTATACTCTATACCCTACACTCTATACCATACACTCTATACCCTACACTCTATACCCTACACTCTATACCCTACACTCTATACCATACACTCTATACCCTACACTCTACACTCTATACCCTACACTCTATTCCATATACTCTATACCCTACACTCTAAACACTACACTCTACACTCTATACCCTACACTCTACACTCTATACCCTACACTCTATACCCTACACTCTACACTCTATACCCTACACTCTACACTCTACACTCTACACTCTATACCCTACACTCGAATCCCTACACTCTACGCTCTATACCCTACACTCTATACCCTACACTCTATACCCTACACTCTACACTCTATACCCTACACTCTATACCCTACACACTATACCCTCCATCCTATACCCTCCACTCTACACTCTATACCCTACACTCTACATTCTATACCCTACACTCTATACCCTACACTCTATACCCTACACTCAATACCCTACACTCTACACTCTATACCCTACACTCTATAACATACACTCAATACCCTAAACTCTACACTCTATACCCTACACTCTATAACATACACTCTATACCCTACACTCTATACCTTACACTCTATACCCTACACTCTACACCCTACACTCTACTCTCTACACCCTACACTCTACACTCTATACCCTACACTCTATACCCTACACTCTATACCATACACTCTATACCCTACACTCTATACCATACACTCTATACCCTACACTTTATACCTTACACTCTACACTCTATTCCATACACTCTATACCCCACACTCTATACCCTACACTCTACACTCTATAACCTACACTCTACACTCCACACTCTATACTCTACACTCTATACCCTACACTCTATACTCTATTCCCTACACTCTATACCCTACACTCTACACTCTATACCCTACACTCGAATTCCTACACTCTACACTCTATACCCCACACTCTAAACAATACACTGAATATCCTACACCCTACACTCTATACCCTACACTCTATACCCTACACTCTACTCTCTATACCCTACACTCTACACACTATACCCTACACTCCATTCCCTACACTCTATACCCTACACTCTACACTCTATACCCTACACTCTACACTCTTTACCCTACACTCTATACCCTACACTCTATACCCTACACTCTACACTCTATACCCTACACTCTATACCCTACACTCTATACCCTACACTCTATACCCTACACTCTATACCCTATACCCTACACTCTATACCCTACACTCTATACCATACACTCTATACCCTACACTCTATACCCTACACTCTATACCCTACACTCTATACCCTACACTCTACACTCTATACCCTACACTCTATACCCTACACTCTATACTCTACACTCTATACCCTACACTCTATACCATACACTCTACACCCTACACTCTACACTCTATACCCTACACTCTATACCCTACACTCTATTCCCTACACTCTATACCCTACACTTTATACAATACACTGTATACCCTACACCCTACACTCTATACCCTACACTCTACACTCTATACCCTACACTCTATACCCTACACTCTATACCCTACACCCTACGCTCTATACCCTACAGTCTATACCCTACACTCTACACTCTATACCCTACACTCTATTCCATACACTCTATACCCTACACTCTACACTCTATACCCTACACTCTACACTCTATACCCTACACTCTATACCCTACACTCTACACTCTATACCCTACACTCGAATCCCTACACTCTACACTCTATGCCCCACACTCTATACAATACACTGTATACCCTACACCCTACACTCTATACCCTACACTCTATACCCTACACTCTACACTCTATACCCTACTCTCTATACCCTACACTATACACTCTATACCCTACACTCTACACTGTATACCATACAGCCTACACTCTATACCCTACACTCTATACCCTGCACTCTATACCCTACACTCTACACCCTACACTCTATACCATACACTCTATACCCTACACTCTACACTCTATACCCTGCACTCTATACCCTACACCCTACGCTCTATACCCTACACTCTACACCCTACACTCTATTCCATACACTCTATGCCCTACACTCTACACTCTATACCCTACACTCTATACCCTACACTCTATACCCTACACTCTATACCCTACACTCTATACCCTATACCCTACACTCTATACCCTACACTCTATACCATACACTCTATACCCTACACTCTATACCCTACACTCTATACCCTACACTCTATACCCTACACTCTACACTCTATACCCTACACTCTATACCCTACACTCTATACTCTACACTTTATACCCTACACTCTATACCCTACACTCTACACCCTACACTCTACACTCTATACCCTACACTCTATACCCTACACTCTATTCCCTACACTCTATACCCTACACTTTATACAATACACTGTATACCCTACACCCTACACTCTATACCCTACACTCTACACTCTATACCCTACACTCTATACCCTACACCCTACGCTCTATATCCTACAGTCTACACCCTACACTCTACACTCTATACCCTACACTCTATTCCATACACTCTATACCCTACACTCTACACTCTATACCCTACACTCTACACTCTATACCCTACACTCTATACCCTACACTCTACACTCTATACACTACACTCGAATCCCTACACTCTACACTCTATACCCCACACTCTATACAATACACTGTATACCCTACACCCTACACTCTATACCCTACACTCTATACCCTACACTCTACACTCTATACCCTACACTCTATACCCTACACTATACACTCTATACCCTACACTCTACACTGTATACCATACACCCTACACTCTATACCCTACACTCTATACCCTGCACTCTATACCCTACACTCTACACCCTACACTCTATACCATGCACTCTATACCCTACACTCTACACTCTATACCCTACACTCTATACCCTACACCCTACGCTCTATACCCTACACTCTACACCCTACACTCTATTCCATACACTATATGCCCTACACTCTACACTCTATACCCTACACTCTACACTTTACACTCTATACCCTACACTCTACACTCTATACCCTACACTCTATACCCTACACTCTATACCCTACACTCTATACCATACACTCTATACCCTACACTCTACACTCTATACCCTACACTCTATTCCATATACTCTATACCCTACACTCTAAACACTACACTCTACACTCTATACCCTACACTCTACACTTTACACTCTATACCCTACACTCTATACCCTACACTCTACACTCTATACCCTACACTCTACACTCTACACTCTATACCCTACACTCGAATCCCTACACTCTACGCTCTATACCCTACACTCTATACCCTACACTCTATACCCTACACTCTACACTCTATACCCTACACTCTATACCCTACACACTATACCCTCCATCCTATACCCTCCACTCTACACTCTATACCCTACACTCTACATTCTATACCCTACACTCTATACCCTACACTCTATACCCTACACTCAATACCCTACACTCTACACTCTATACCCTACACTCTATAACATACACTCAATACCCTAAACTCTACACTCTATACCCTACACTCTATAACATACACTCTATACCCTACACTCTATACCTTACACTCTATACCCTACACTCTACACCCTACACTCTACTCTCTACACCCTACACTCTACACTCTATACCCTACACTCTATACCCTACACTCTATACCATACACTCTATACCCTACACTCTATACCATACACTCTATACCCTACACTTTATACCTTACACTCTACACTCTATTCCATACACTCTATACCCCACACTCTATACCCTACACTCTACACTCTATAACCTACACTCTACACTCCACACTCTATACTCTACACTCTATACCCTACACTCTATACTCTATTCCCTACACTCTATACCCTACACTCTACACTCTATACCCTACACTCGAATTCCTACACTCTACACTCTATACCCCACACTCTAAACAATACACTGAATATCCTACACCCTACACTCTATACCCTACACTCTATACCCTACACTCTACTCTCTATACCCTACACTCTACACACTATACCCTACACTCCATTCCCTACACTCTATACCCTACACTCTACACTCTATACCCTACACTCTACACTCTTTACCCTACACTCTATACCCTACACTCTATACCCTACACTCTACACTCTATACCCTACACTCTATACCCTACACTCTATACCCTACACTCTATACCCTACACTCTATACCCTATACCCTACACTCTATACCCTACACTCTATACCATACACTCTATACCCTACACTCTATACCCTACACTCTATACCCTACACTCTATACCCTACACTCTACACTCTATACCCTACACTCTATACCCTACACTCTATACTCTACACTCTATACCCTACACTCTATACCCTACACTCTACACCCTACACTCTACACTCTATACCCTACACTCTATACCCTACACTCTATTCCCTACACTCTATACCCTACACTTTATACAATACACTGTATACCCTACACCCTACACTCTATACCCTACACTCTACACTCTATACCCTACACTCTATACCCTACACTCTATACCCTACACCCTACGCTCTATACCCTACAGTCTATACCCTACACTCTACACTCTATACCCTACACTCTATTCCATACACTCTATACCCTACACTCTACACTCTATACCCTACACTCTACACTCTATACCCTACACTCTATACCCTACACTCTACACTCTATACCCTACACTCGAATCCCTACACTCTACACTCTATACCCCACACTCTATACAATACACTGTATACCCTACACCCTATACTCTATACCCTACACTCTATACCCTACACTCTACACTCTATACCCTACTCTCTAGACCCTACACTATACACTCTATACCCTACACTCTACACTGTATACCATACAGCCTACACTCTATACCCTACACTCTATACCCTGCACTCTATACCCTACACTCTACACCCTACACTCTATACCATACACTCTATACCCTACACTCTACACTCTATACCCTGCACTCTATACCCTACACCCTACGCTCTATACCCTACACTCTACACCCTACACTCTATTCCATACACTCTATGCCCTACACTCTACACTCTATACCCTACACTCTATACCCTACACTCTATACCCTACACTCTATACCCTACACTCTATACCCTATACCCTACACTCTATACCCTACACTCTATACCATACACTCTATACCCTACACTCTATACCCTACACTCTATACCCTACACTCTATACCCTACACTCTACACTCTATACCCTACACTCTATACCCTACACTCTATACTCTACACTTTATACCCTACACTCTATACCCTACACTCTACACCCTACACTCTATACCCTACACTCTATACCCTACACTCTATTCCCTACACTCTATACCCTACACTTTATACAATACACTGTATACCCTACACCCTACACTCTATACCCTACACTCTACACTCTATACCCTACACTCTATACCCTACACTCTATACCCTACACCCTACGCTCTATATCCTACAGTCTATACCCTACACTCTACACTCTATACCCTACACTCTATTCCATACACTCTATACCCTACACTCTACACTCTATACCCTACACTCTACACTCTATACCCTACACTCTATACCCTACACTCTGCACTCTATACACTACACTCGAATCCCTACACTTTACACTCTATACCCCACACTCTATACAATACACTGTATACCCTACACCCTACACTCTATACCCTACACTCTATACCCTACACTCTACACTCTATACCCTACACTCTATACCCTACACTCTATACCCTACACTCTGCACTCTATACACTACACTCGAATCCCTACACTTTACACTCTATACCCCACACTCTATACAATACACTGTATACCCTACACCCTACACTCTATACCCTACACTCTATACCCTACACTCTACACTCTATACCCTACACTCTATACCCTACACTATACACTCTATACCCTACACTGTATACCATACACCCTACACTCTATACCCTACACTCTATACCCTGCACTCTATACCCTACACTCTACACCCTACACTCTATACCATGCACTCTATACCCTACACTCTACACTCTATACCCTACACTCTATACCCTACACCCTACGCTCTATACCCTACACTCTACACCCTACACTCTATTCCATACACTATATGCCCTACACTCTACACTCTATACCCTACACTCTACACTTTACACTCTATACCCTACACTCTACACTCTATACCCTACACTCTAAACCATACACTCTATACCCTACACTCTATACCCTACACTCTACACTCTATACCCTACACTCTATACCATACACTCTATACCCTACACTCTATACCCTACACTCTATACCCTACACTATACACTATATACCCTACACTCTACACTCTATACCTTACACTCTATACCCTGCACTCTATACCGTACACTTTACACTCTATACCCTACAATCTATACCCTACACTCTATACCATACACTCTATACCCTACACTTTATAACCTACACTCTACACTCTACACTCTATTCCATACACTCTATACCCTACACTCTATACCCCACACTCTATACCCTACACTCTACACTCTATACCCTACACTCTACACTCTATACCCTACACTCTATACCCTACTCTCTATACTCTATACCCTACACTCTACTCTCTATACCCTACACTCGAATCCCTACACTCTACACTCTATACCCTACACTCTATACCATACACTCTATACTCTATACCCTACACTCTATACCATACACTCTATACCCTACACTCTATACCCTACACTCTATACCCTACACTCTATACCATACACTCTATACCCTACACTCTACACTCTATACCCTACACTCTATTCCATATACTCTATACCCTACACTCTAAACACTACACTCTACACTCTATACCCTACACTCTACACTTTACACTCTATACCCTACACTCTATACCCTACACTCTACACTCTATTCCATACACTCTATACCCTACACTCTATACCCTACACTCTATACCCTACACTCTACACTCTATACCCTACACTCTACACTCTATACCTTACACTCTATACCCTACTCTCTATACTCTATACCCTACACTCTACTCTCTATACCCTACACTCGAATCCCTACACTCTACACTCTATACCCTACACTCTATACCATACACTCTATACTCTATACCCTACACTCTATACCATACACTCTATACCCTACACTCTATACCCTACACTCTATACCCTACACTCTATACCATACACTCTATACCCTACACTCTACACTCTATACCCTACACTCTATTCCATATACTCTATACCCTACACTCTAAACACTACACTCTACACTCTATACCCTACACTCTACACTTTACACTCTATACCCTACACTCTATACCCTACACTCTACACTCTATACCCTACACTCTACACTCTACACTCTACACTCTATACCCTACACTCGAATCCCTACACTCTACGCTCTATACCCTACACTCTATACCCTACACTCTATACCCTACACTCTACACTCTATACCCTACACTCTATACCCTACACACTATACCCTCCATCCTATACCCTCCACTCTACACTCTATACCCTACACTCTACATTCTATACCCTACACTCTATACCCTACACTCTATACCCTACACTCTATACCCTACACTCAATACCCTACACTCTACACTCTATACCCTACACTCTATAACATACACTCAATACCCTAAACTCTACACTCTATACCCTACACTCTATAACATACACTCTATACCCTACACTCTATACCTTACACTCTATACCCTACACTCTACACCCTACACTCTACTCTCTACACCCTACACTCTACACTCTATACCCTACACTCTATACCCTACACTCTATACCATACACTCTATACCCTACACTCTATACCATACACTCTATACCCTACACTTTATACCTTACACTCTACACTCTATTCCATACACTCTATACCCCACACTCTATACCCTACACTCTACACTCTATAACCTACACTCTACACTCCACACTCTATACTCTACACTCTATACCCTACACTCTATACTCTATTCCCTACACTCTATACCCTACACTCTACACTCTATACCCTACACTCGAATTCCTACACTCTACACTCTATACCCCACACTCTAAACAATACACTGAATACCCTACACCCTACACTCTATACCCTACACTCTATACCCTACACTCTACTCTCTATACCCTACACTCTACACACTATACCCTACACTCCATTCCCTACACTCTATACCCTACACTCTACACTCTATACCCTACACTCTACACTCTTTACACTACACTCTATACCCTACACTCTATACCCTACACTCTACACTCTATACCCTACACTCTATACCCTACACTCTATACCCTACACTCTATACCCTACACTCTGTACCCTATACCCTACACTCTATACCCTACACTCTATACCATACACTCTATACCCTACACTCTATACCCTACACTCTATACCCTACACTCTATACCCTACACTCTACACTCTATACCCTACACTCTATACCCTACACTCTACACCCTACACTCTACACTCTATACCCTACACTCTATACCCTACACTCTATTCCCTACACTCTATACCCTACACTTTATACAATACACTGTATACCCTACACCCTACACTCTATACCCTACACTCTACACTCTATACCCTACACTCTATACCCTACACTCTATACCCTACACCCTACGCTCTATACCCTACAGTCTATACCCTACACTCTACACTCTATACCCTACACTCTATTCCATACACTCTATACCCTACACTCTACACTCTATACCCTACACTCTACACTCTATACCCTACACTCTATACCCTACACTCTACACTCTATACCCTACACTCGAATCCCTACACTCTACACTCTATACCCCACACTCTATACAATACACTGTATACCCTACACCCTACACTCTATACCCTACACTCTATACCCTACACTCTACACTCTATACCCTACACTCTATACCCTACACTATACACTCTATACCCTACACTCTACACTGTATACCATACACCCTACACTCTATACCCTACACTCTATACCCTGCACTTTATACCCTACACTCTACACCCTACACTCTATACCATACACTCTATACCCTACACTCTACACTCTATATCCTACACTCTATACCCTACACCCTACGCTCTATACCCTACACTCTACACCCTACACTCTATTCCATACACTCTATGCCCTACACTCTACACTCTATACCCTACACTCTATACCCTACACTCTATACCCTACACTCTATACCCTATACCCTACACTCTATACCCTACACTCTATACCATACACTCTATACCCTACACTCTATACCCTACACTCTATACCCTACACTCTATACCCTACACTCTACACTCTATACCCTACACTCTATACCCTACACTCTATACTCTACACTTTATACCCTACACTCTATACCCTACACTCTACACCCTACACTCTACACTCTATACCCTACACTCTATACCCTACACTCTATTCCCTACACTCTATACCCTACACTTTATACAATACACTGTATACCCTACACCCTACACTCTATACCCTACACTCTACACTCTATACCCTACACTCTATACCCTACACTCTATACCCTACACTCTATACCCTACACCCTACGCTCTATACCCTACAGTCTATACCCTACACTCTACACTCTATACCCTACACTCTATTCCATGCACTCTATACCCTACACTCTACACTCTATACCCTACACTCTACACTCTATACCCTACACTCTATACCCTACACTATACACTCTATACCCTACACTCTACACTGTATACCATACACCCTACACTCTATACCCTACACTCTATACCCTGCACTCTATACCCTACACTCTACACCCTACACTCTATACCATACACTCTATACCCTACACTCTACACTCTATACCCTACACTCTATACCCTACACCCTTGCTCTATACCCTACACTCTACACCCTACACTCTATTCCATACACTCTATGCCCTACACTCTACACTCTATACCCTACACTCTACACTTTACACTCTATACCCTACACTCTACACTCTATACCCTACACTCTAAACCATACACTCTATACCCTACACTCTATACCCTACACTCTACACTCTATACCCTACACTCTATACCATACACTCTATACCCTACACTCTATACCCTACACTCTATACCCTACACTATACACTATATACCCTACACTCTACACTCTATACCTTACACTCTATACCCTGCACTCTATACCGTACACTCTACACTCTATACCCTACAATCTATACCCTACACTCTATACCATACACTCTATACCCTACACTTTATAACCTACACTCTACACTCTACACTCTATTCCATACACTCTATACCCTACACTCTATACCCTACACTCTATACCCTACACTCTACACTCTATACCCTACACTCTACACTCTATACCCTACACTCTATACCCTACACTCTACACTCTATACCCTACACTCGAATCCCTACACTCTACACTCTATACCCCACACTCTATACAATACACTGTATACCCTACACCCTACACTCTATACCCTACACTCTATACCCTACACTCTACACTCTATACCCTACTCTCTATACCCTACACTATACACTCTATACCCTACACTCTACACTGTATACCATACAGCCTACACTCTATACCCTACACTCTATACCCTGCACTCTATACCCTACACTCTACACCCTACACTCTATACCATACACTCTATACCCTACACTCTACACTCTATACCCTGCACTCTATACCCTACACCCTACGCTCTATACCCTACACTCTACACCCTACACTCTATTCCATACACTCTATGCCCTACACTCTACACTCTATACCCTACACTCTATACCCTACACTCTATACCCTACACTCTATACCCTACACTCTATACCCTATACCCTACACTCTATACCCTACACTCTATACCATACACTCTATACCCTACACTCTATACCCTACACTCTATACCCTACACTCTATACCCTACACTCTACACTCTATACCCTACACTCTATACCCTACACTCTATACTCTACACTTTATACCCTACACTCTATACCCTACACTCTACACCCTACACTCTATACCCTACACTCTATACCCTACACTCTATTCCCTACACTCTATACCCTACACTTTATACAATACACTGTATACCCTACACCCTACACTCTATACCCTACACTCTACACTCTATACCCTACACTCTATACCCTACACTCTATACCCTACACCCTACGCTCTATATCCTACAGTCTATACCCTACACTCTACACTCTATACCCTACACTCTATTCCATACACTCTATACCCTACACTCTACACTCTATACCCTACACTCTACACTCTATACCCTACACTCTATACCCTACACTCTACACTCTATACACTACACTCGAATCCCTACACTTTACACTCTATACCCCACACTCTATACAATACACTGTATACCCTACACCCTACACTCTATACCCTACACTCTATACCCTACACTCTACACTCTATACCCTACACTCTATACCCTACACTATACACTCTATACCCTACACTGTATACCATACACCCTACACTCTATACCCTACACTCTATACCCTGCACTCTATACCCTACACTCTACACCCTACACTCTATACCATGCACTCTATACCCTATACTCTACACTCTATACCCTACACTCTATACCCTACACCCTACGCTCTATACCCTACACTCTACACCCTACACTCTATTCCATACACTATATGCCCTACACTCTACACTCTATACCCTACACTCTACACTTTACACTCTATACCCTACACTCTACACTCTATACCCTACACTCTAAACCATACACTCTATACCCTACACTCTATACCCTACACTCTACACTCTATACCCTACACTCTATACCATACACTCTATACCCTACACTCTATACCCTACACTCTATACCCTACACTATACACTATATACCCTACACTCTACACTCTATACCTTACACTCTATACCCTGCACTCTATACCGTACACTCTACACTCTATACCCTACAATCTATACCCTACACTCTATACCATACACTCTATACCCTACACTTTATAACCTACACTCTACACTCTACACTCTATTCCATACACTCTATACCCTACACTCTATACCCCACACTCTATACCCTACACTCTACACTCTATACCCTACACTCTACACTCTATACCCTACACTCTATACCCTACTCTCTATACTCTATACCCTACACTCTACTCTCTATACCCTACACTCGAATCCCTACACTCTACACTCTATACCCTACACTCTATACCATACACTCTATACTCTATACCCTACACTCTATACCATACACTCTATACCCTACACTCTATACCCTACACTCTATACCCTACACTCTATACCATACACTCTATACCCTACACTCTACACTCTATACCCTACACTCTATTCCATATACTCTATACCCTACACTCTAAACACTACACTCTACACTCTATACCCTACACTCTACACTTTACACTCTATACCCTACACTCTATACCCTACACTCTACACTCTATTCCATACACTCTATACCCTACACTCTATACCCTACACTCTATACCCTACACTCTACACTCTATACCCTACACTCTACACTCTATACCTTACACTCTATACCCTACTCTCTATACTCTATACCCTACACTCTACTCTCTATACCCTACACTCGAATCCCTACACTCTACACTCTATACCCTACACTCTATACCATACACTCTATACTCTATACCCTACACTCTATACCATACACTCTATACCCTACACTCTATACCCTACACTCTATACCCTACACTCTATACCATACACTCTATACCCTACACTCTACACTCTATACCCTACACTCTATTCCATATACTCTATACCCTACACTCTAAACACTACACTCTACACTCTATACCCTACACTCTACACTTTACACTCTATACCCTACACTCTATACCCTACACTCTACACTCTATACCCTACACTCTACACTCTACACTCTACACTCTATACCCTACACTCGAATCCCTACACTCTACGCTCTATACCCTACACTCTATACCCTACACTCTATACCCTACACTCTACACTCTATACCCTACACTCTATACCCTACACACTATACCCTCCATCCTATACCCTCCACTCTACACAATATACCCTACACTCTACATTCTATACCCTACACTCTATACCCTACACTCTATACCCTACACTCTATACCCTACACTCAATACCCTACACTCTACACTCTATACCCTACACTCTATAACATACACTCAATACCCTAAACTCTACACTCTATACCCTACACTCTATAACATACACTCTATACCCTACACTCTATACCTTACACTCTATACCCTACACTCTACACCCTACACTCTACTCTCTACACCCTACACTCTACACTCTATACCCTACACTCTATACCCTACACTCTATACCATACACTCTATACCCTACACTCTATACCATACACTCTATACCCTACACTTTATACCTTACACTCTACACTCTATTCCATACACTCTATACCCCACACTCTATACCCTACACTCTACACTCTATAACCTACACTCTACACTCCACACTCTATACTCTACACTCTATACCCTACACTCTATACTCTATTCCCTACACTCTATACCCTACACTCTACACTCTATACCCTACACTCGAATTCCTACACTCTACACTCTATACCCCACACTCTAAACAATACACTGAATACCCTACACCCTACACTCTATACCCTACACTCTATACCCTACACTCTACTCTCTATACCCTACACTCTACACACTATACCCTACACTCCATTCCCTACACTCTATACCCTACACTCTACACTCTATACCCTACACTCTACACTCTTTACACTACACTCTATACCCTACACTCTATACCCTACACTCTACACTCTATACCCTACACTCTATACCCTACACTCTATACCCTACACTCTATACCCTACACTCTGTACCCTATACCCTACACTCTATACCCTACACTCTATACCATACACTCTATACCCTACACTCTATACCCTACACTCTATACCCTACACTCTATACCCTACACTCTACACTCTATACCCTACACTCTATACCCTACACTCTACACCCTACACTCTACACTCTATACCCTACACTCTATACCCTACACTCTATTCCCTACACTCTATACCCTACACTTTATACAATACACTGTATACCCTACACCCTACACTCTATACCCTACACTCTACACTCTATACCCTACACTCTATACCCTACATTCTATACCCTACACCCTACGCTCTATACCCTACAGTCTATACCCTACACTCTACACTCTATACCCTACACTCTATTCCATACACTCTATACCCTACACTCTACACTCTATACCCTACACTCTATACCCTACACTCTACACTCTATACCCTACACTCGAATCCCTACACTCTACACTCTATACCCCACACTCTATACAATACACTGTATACCCTACACCCTACACTCTATACCCTACACTCTATACCCTACACTCTACACTCTATACCCTACACTCTATACCCTACACTATACACTCTATACCCTACACTCTACACTGTATACCATACACCCTACACTCTATACCCTACACTCTATACCCTGCACTTTATACCCTACACTCTACACCCTACACTCTATACCATACACTCTATACCCTACACTCTACACTCTATATCCTACACTCTATACCCTACACCCTACGCTCTATACCCTACACTCTACACCCTACACTCTATTCCATACACTCTATGCCCTACACTCTACACTCTATACCCTACACTCTATACCCTACACTCTATACCCTACACTCTATACCCTATACCCTACACTCTATACCCTACACTCTATACCATACACTCTATACCCTACACTCTATACCCTACACTCTATACCCTACACTCTATACCCTACACTCTACACTCTATACCCTACACTCTATACCCTACACTCTATACTCTACACTTTATACCCTACACTCTATACCCTACACTCTACACCCTACACTCTACACTCTATACCCTACACTCTATACCCTACACTCTATTCCCTACACTCTATACCCTACACTTTATACAATACACTGTATACCCTACACCCTACACTCTATACCCTACACTCTACACTCTATACCCTACACTCTATACCCTACACTCTATACCCTACACTCTATACCCTACACCCTACGCTCTATACCCTACAGTCTATACCCTACACTCTACACTCTATACCCTACACTCTATTCCATGCACTCTATACCCTACACTCTACACTCTATACCCTACACTCTACACTCTATACCCTACACTCTATACCCTACACTATACACTCTATACCCTACACTCTACACTGTATACCATACACCCTACACTCTATACCCTACACTCTATACCCTGCACTCTATACCCTACACTCTACACCCTACACTCTATACCATACACTCTATACCCTACACTCTACACTCTATACCCTACACTCTATACCCTACACCCTTGCTCTATACCCTACACTCTACACCCTACACTCTATTCCATACACTCTATGCCCTACACTCTACACTCTATACCCTACACTCTACACTTTACACTCTATACCCTACACTCTACACTCTATACCCTACACTCTAAACCATACACTCTATACCCTACACTCTATACCCTACACTCTACACTCTATACCCTACACTCTATACCCTACACTCTACACTCTATACCCTACACTCTAAACCATACACTCTATACCCTACACTATATACCCTACACTCTACACTCTATACCTTACACTCTATACCCTGCACTCTATACCGTACACTCTACACTCTATACCCTACAATCTATACCCTACACTCTATACCATACACTCTATACCCTACACTTTATAACCTACACTCTACACTCTACACTCTATTCCATACACTCTATACCCTACACTCTATACCCTACACTCTATACCCTACACTCTACACTCTATACCCTACACTCTACACTCTATACCCTACACTCTATACCCTACTCTCTATACTCTATACCCTACACTCTACTCTCTATACCCTACACTCGAATCCCTACACTCCACTCTATACCCTACACTCTATACCATACACTCTATACCCTACACTCTATACCATACACTCTATACCCTACACTCTATACCCTACACTCTATACCCTACACTCTATACCATACACTCTATACCCTACACTCTACACTCTATACCCTACACTCTATTCCATATACTCTATACCCTACACTCTATACCCTACACTCTACACTCTATACCCTACTCTCTATACCCTACACTATACACTCTATACCCTACACTCTACACTGTATACCATACAGCCTACACTCTATACCCTACACTCTATACCCTGCACTCTATACCCTACACTCTACACCCTACACTCTATACCATACACTCTATACCCTACACTCTACACTCTATACCCTGCACTCTATACCCTACACCCTACGCTCTATACCCTGCACTCTACACCCTACACTCTATTCCATACACTCTATGCCCTACACTCTACACTCTATACCCTACACTCTATACCCTACACTCTATACCCTACACTCTATACCCTATACCCTACACTCTATAGCCTACACTCTATACCATACACTCTATACCCTACACTCTATACCCTACACTCTATACCCTACACTCTATACCCTACACTCTACACTCTATACCCTACACTCTATACCCTACACTCTATACTCTACACTTTATACCCTACACTCTATACCCTACACTCTACACCCTACACTCTACACTCTATACCCTACACTCTATACCCTACACTCTATTCCCTACACTCTATACCCTACACTTTATACAATACACTGTATACCTTACACCCTACACTCTATACCCTACACTCTACACTCTATACCCTACACTCTATACCCTACACTCTATACCCTACACCCTACGCTCTATATCCTACAGTCTATACCCTACACTCTACACTCTATACCCTACACTCTATTCCATACACTCTATACCCTACACTCTACACTCTATACCCTACACTCTACACTCTATACCCTACACTCTATACCCTACACTCTACACTCTATACACTACACTCGAATCCCTACACTCTACACTCTATACCCCACACTCTATACAATACACTGTATACCCTACACCCTACACTCTATACCCTACACTCTATACCCTACACACTACACTCTATACCCTACACTCTATACCCTACACTATACACTCTATACCCTACACTCTACACTGTATACCATACACCCTACACTCTATACCCTACACTCTATACCCTGCACTCTATACCCTACACTCTACACCCTACACTCTATACCATGCACTCTATACCCTACACTCTACACTCTATACCCTACACTCTATACCCTACACCCTACGCTCTATACCCTACACTCTACACCCTACACTCTATTCCATACACTATATGCCCTACACTCTACACTCTATACCCTACACTCTACACTTTACACTCTATACCCTACACTCTACACTCTATACCCTACACTCTAAACCATACACTCTATACCCTACACTCTATACCCTACACTCTACACTCTATACCCTACACTCTATACCATACACTCTATACCCTACACTCTATACCCTACACTCTATACCCTACACTATACACTATATACCCTACACTCTACACTCTATACCTTACACTCTATACCCTGCACTCTATACCGTACACTCTACACTCTATACCCTACAATCTATACCCTACACTTTATACCATACACTCTATACCCTACACTTTATAACCTACACTCTACACTCTACACTCTATTCCATACACTCTATACCCTACACTCTATACCCTACACTCTATACCCTACACTCTACACTCTATACCCTACACTCTACACTCTATACCCTACACTCTATACCCTACTCTCTATACTCTATACCCTACACTCTACTCTCTATACCCTACACTCGAATCCCTACACTCTACACTCTATACCCTACACTCTATACCATACACTCTATACTCTATACCCTACACTCTATACCATACACTCTATACCCTACACTCTATACCCTACACTCTATACCCTACACTCTATACCATACACTCTATACCCTACACTCTACACTCTATACCCTACACTCTATTCCATATACTCTATACCCTACACTCTAAACACTACACTCTACACTCTATACCCTACACTCTACACTTTACACTCTATACCCTACACTCTATACCCTACACTCTACACTCTATTCCATACACTCTATACCCTACACTCTATACCCTACACTCTATACCCTACACTCTACACTCTATACCCTACACTCTACACTCTATACCTTACACTCTATACCCTACTCTCTATACTCTATACCCTACACTCTACTCTCTATACCCTACACTCGAATCCCTACACTCTACACTCTATACCCTACACTCTATACCATACACTCTATACTCTATACCCTACACTCTATACCATACACTCTATACCCTACACTCTATACCCTACACTCTATACCCTACACTCTATACCATACACTCTATACCCTACACTCTACACTCTATACCCTACACTCTATTCCATATACTCTATACCCTACACTCTAAACACTACACTCTACACTCTATACCCTACACTCTACACTTTACACTCTATACCCTACACTCTATACCCTACACTCTACACTCTATACCCTACACTCTACACTCTACACTCTATACCCTACACTCGAATCCCTACACTCTACGCTCTATACCCTACACTCTATACCCTACACTCTATACCCTACACTCTACACTCTATACCCTACACTCTATACCCTACACACTATACCCTCCATCCTATACCCTCCACTCTACACTCTATACCCTACACTCTACATTCTATACCCTACACTCTATACCCTACACTCTATACCCTACACTCTATACCCTACACTCAATACCCTACACTCTACACTCTATACCCTACACTCTATAACATACACTCAATACCCTAAACTCTACACTCTATACCCTACACTCTATAACATACACTCTATACCCTACACTCTATACCTTACACTCTATACCCTACACTCTACAACCTACACTCTACTCTCTACACCCTACACTCTACACTCTATACCCTACACTCTATACCCTACACTCTATACCATACACTCTATACCCTACACTCTATACCATACACTCTATACCCTAAACTTTATACCTTACACTCTACACTCTATTCCATACACTCTATACCCCACACTCTATACCCTACACTCTACACTCTATAACCTACACTCTACACTCCACACTCTATACTCTACACTCTATACCCTACACTCTATACTCTATTCCCTACACTCTATACCCTACACTCTACACTCTATACCCTACACTCGAATTCCTACACTCTACACTCTATACCCCACACTCTAAACAATACACTGAATACCCTACACCCTACACTCTATACCCTACACTCTATACCCTACACTCTACTCTCTATACCCTACACTCTACACACTATACCCTACACTCCATTCCCTACACTCTATACCCTACACTCTACACTCTATACCCTACACTCTACACTCTTTACACTACACTCTATACCCTACACTCTATACCCTACACTCTACACTCTATACCCTACACTCTATACCCTACACTCTATACCCTACACTCTATACCCTACACTCTGTACCCTATACCCTACACTCTATACCCTACACTCTATACCATACACTCTATACCCTACACTCTATACCCTACACTCTATACCCTACACTCTATACCCTACACTCTACACTCTATACCCTATACTCTATACCCTACACTCTATACTCTACACTCTATACCCTACACTCTATACCCTACACTCTACACCCTACACTCTACACTCTATACCCTACACTCTATACCCTACACTCTATTCCCTACACTCTATACCCTACACTTTATACAATACACTGTATACCCTACACCCTACACTCTATACCCTACACCCTACACTCTATACCCTACACTCTATACCCTACACTCTATACCCTACACCCTACGCTCTATACCCTACAGTCTATACCCTACACTCTACACTCTATACCCTACACTCTATTCCATACACTCTATACCCTACACTCTACACTCTATACCCTACACTCTACACTCTATACCCTACACTCTATACCCTACACTCTACACCCTACACTTTATTCCATACACTCTATGCCCTACACTCTACACTCTATACCCTACACTCTACACTTTACACTCTATACCCTACACTCTACACTCTATACCCTACACTCTAAACCATACACTCTATACCCTACACTCTATACCCTACACTCTACACTCTATACCCTACACTCTATACCATACACTCTATACCCTACACTCTATACCCTACACTCTATACCCTACACTATACACTATATACCCTACACTCTACACTCTATACCTTACACTCTATACCCTGCACTCTATACCGTACACTCTACACTCTATACCCTACAATCTATACCCTACACTCTATACCATACACTCTATACCCTACACTTTATAACCTACACTCTACACTCTACACTCTATTCCATACACTCTATACCCTACACTCTATACCCTACACTCTATACCCTACACTCTACACTCTATACCCTACACTCTACACTCTATACCCTACACTCTATACCCTACTCTCTATACTCTATACCCTACACTCTACTCTCTATACCCTACACTCGAATCCCTACACTCCACTCTATACCCTACACTCTATACCATACACTCTATACTCTATACCCTACACTCTATACCATACACTCTATACCCTACACTCTATACCCTACACTCTATACCCTACACTCTATACCATACACTCTATACCCTACACTCTACACTCTATACCCTACACTCTATTCCATATACTCTATACCCTACACTCTATACCCTACACTCTACACTCTATACCCTACTCTCTATACCCTACACTATACACTCTATACCCTACACTCTACACTGTATACCATACAGCCTACACTCTATACCCTACACTCTATACCCTGCACTCTATACCCTACACTCTACACCCTACACTCTATACCATACACTCTATACCCTACACTCTACACTCTATACCCTGCACTCTATACCCTACACCCTACGCTCTATACCCTACACTCTACACCCTACACTCTATTCCATACACTCTATGCCCTACACTCTACACTCTATACCCTACACTCTATACCCTACACTCTATACCCTACACTCTATACCCTATACCCTACACTCTATACCCTACACTCTATACCATACACTCTATACCCTACACTCTATACCCTACACTCTATACCCTACACTCTATACCCTACACTCTACACTCTATACCCTACACTCTATACCCTACACTCTATACTCTACACTTTATACCCTACACTCTATACCCTACACTCTACACCCTACACTCTACACTCTATACCCTACACTCTATACCCTACACTCTATTCCCTACACTCTATACCCTACACTTTATACAATACACTGTATACCTTACACCCTACACTCTATACCCTACACTCTACACTCTATACCCTACACTCTATACCCTACACTCTATACCCTACACCCTACGCTCTATATCCTACAGTCTATACCCTACACTCTACACTCTATACCCTACACTCTATTCCATACACTCTATACCCTACACTCTACACTCTATACCCTACACTCTACACTCTATACCCTACACTCTATACCCTACACTCTACACTCTATACACTACACTCGAATCCCTACACTCTACACTCTATACCCCACACTCTATACAATACACTGTATACCCTACACCCTACACTCTATACCCAACACTCTATACCCTACACTCTACACTCTATACCCTACACTCTATACCCTACACTATACACTCTATACCCTACACTCTACACTGTATACCATACACCCTACACTCTATACCCTACACTCTATACCCTGCACTCTATACCCTACACTCTACACCCTACACTCTATACCATGCACTCTATACCCTACACTCTACACTCTATACCCTACACTCTATACCCTACACCCTACGCTCTATACCCTACACTCTACACCCTACACTCTATTCCATACACTATATGCCCTACACTCTACACTCTATACCCTACACTCTACACTTTACACTCTATACCCTACACTCTACACTCTATACCCTACACTCTAAACCATACACTCTATACCCTACACTCTATACCCTACACTCTACACTCTATACCCTACACTCTATACCATACACTCTATACCCTACACTCTATACCCTACACTCTATACCCTACACTATACACTATATACCCTACACTCTACACTCTATACCTTACACTCTATACCCTGCACTCTATACCGTACACTCTACACTCTATACCCTACAATCTATACCCTACACTTTATACCATACACTCTATACCCTACACTTTATAACCTACACTCTACACTCTACACTCTATTCCATACACTCTATACCCTACACTCTATACCCTACACTCTATACCCTACACTCTACACTCTATACCCTACACTCTACACTCTATACCCTACACTCTATACCCTACTCTCTATACTCTATACCCTACACTCTACTCTCTATACCCTACACTCGAATCCCTACACTCTACACTCTATACCCTACACTCTATACCATACACTCTATACTCTATACCCTACACTCTATACCATACACTCTATACCCTACACTCTATACCCTACACTCTATACCCTACACTCTATACCATACACTCTATACCCTACACTCTACACTCTATACCCTACACTCTATTCCATATACTCTATACCCTACACTCTAAACACTACACTCTACACTCTATACCCTACACTCTACACTTTACACTCTATACCCTACACTCTATACCCTACACTCTACACTCTATTCCATACACTCTATACCCTACACTCTATACCCTACACTCTATACCCTACACTATACACTCTATACCCTACACTATACACTCTATACCTTACACTCTATACCCTACTCTCTATACTCTATACCCTACACTCTACTCTCTATACCCTACACTCGAATCCCTACACTCTACACTCTATACCCTACACTCTATACCATACACTCTATACTCTATACCCTACACTCTATACCATACACTCTATACCCTACACTCTATACCCTACACTCTATACCCTACACTCTATACCATACACTCTATACCCTACACTCTACACTCTATACCCTACACTCTATTCCATATACTCTATACCCTACACTCTAAACACTACACTCTACACTCTATACCCTACACTCTACACTTTACACTCTATACCCTACACTCTATACCCTACACTCTACACTCTATACCCTACACTCTACACTCTACACTCTACACTCTATACCCTACACTCGAATCCCTACACTCTACGCTCTATACCCTACACTCTATACCCTACACTCTATACCCTACACTCTACACTCTATACCCTACACTCTATACCCTACACACTATACCCTCCATCCTATACCCTCCACTCTACACTCTATACCCTACACTCTACATTCTATACCCTACACTCTATACCCTACACTCTATACCCTACACTCTATACCCTACACTCAATACCCTACACTCTACACTCTATACCCTACACTCTATAACATACACTCAATACCCTAAACTCTACACTCTATACCCTACACTCTATAACATACACTCTATACCCTACACTCTATACCTTACACTCTATACCCTACACTCTACACCCTACACTCTACTCTCTACACCCTACACTCTACACTCTATACCCTACACTCTATACCCTACACTCTATACCATACACTCTATACCCTACACTCTATACCATACACTCTATACCCTAAACTTTATACCTTACACTCTACACTCTATTCCATACACTCTATACCCCACACTCTATACCCTACACTCTACACTCTATAACCTACACTCTACACTCCACACTCTATACTCTACACTCTATACCCTACACTCTATACTCTATTCCCTACACTCTATACCCTACACTCTACACTCTATACCCTACACTCGAATTCCTACACTCTACACTCTATACCCCACACTCTAAACAATACACTGAATACCCTACACCCTACACTCTATACCCTACACTCTATACCCTACACTCTACTCTCTATACCCTACACTCTACACACTATACCCTACACTCCATTCCCTACACTCTATACCCTACACTCTACACTCTATACCCTACACTCTACACTCTTTACACTACACTCTATACCCTACACTCTATACCCTACACTCTACACTCTATACCCTACACTCTATACCCTACACTCTATACCCTACACTCTATACCCTACACTCTGTACCCTATACCCTACACTCTATACCCTACACTCTATACCATACACTCTATACCCTACACTCTATACCCTACACTCTATACCCTACACTCTATACCCTACACTCTACACTCTATACCCTACACTCTATACCCTACACTCTATACTCTACACTCTATACCCTACACTCTATACCCTACACTCTACACCCTACACTCTACACTCTATACCCTACACTCTATACCCTACACTCTATTCCCTACACTCTATACCCTACACTTTATACAATACACTGTATACCCTACACCCTACACTCTATACCCTACACTCTACACTCTATACCCTACACTCTATACCCTACACTCTATACCCTACACCCTACGCTCTATACCCTACAGTCTATACCCTACACTCTACACTCTATACCCTACACTCTATTCCATACACTCTATACCCTACACTCTACACTCTATACCCTACACTCTACACTCTATACCCTACACTCTATACCCTACACTCTACACTCTATACCGTACACTCGAATCCCTACACTCTACACTCTATACCCCACACTCTATACAATACACTGTATACCCTACACCCTACACTCTATACCCTACACTCTATACCCTACACTCTACACTCTATACCCTACACTCTATACCCTACACTATACACTCTATACCCTACACTCTACACTGTATACCATACACCCTACACTCTATACCCTACACTCTATACCCTGCACTTTATACCCTACACTCTACACCCTACACTCTATACCATACACTCTATACCCTACACTCTACACTCTATATCCTACACTCTATACCCTACACCCTACGCTCTATACCCTACACTCTACACCCTACACTCTATTCCATACACTCTATGCCCTACACTCTACACTCTATACCCTACACTCTATACCCTACACTCTATACCCTACACTCTATGCCCTATACCCTACACTCTATACCCTACACTCTATACCATACACTCTATACCCTACACTCTATACCCTATACTCTATACCCTACACTCTATACCCTACACTCTACACTCTATACCCTACACTCTATACCCTACACTCTATACTCTACACTTTGTACCCTACACTCTATACCCTACACTCTACACCCTACACTCTACACTCTATACCCTACACTCTATACCCTACACTCTATTCCCTACACTCTATACCCTACACTTTATACAATACACTGTATACCCTACACCCTACACTCTATACCCTACACTCTACACTCTATACCCTACACTCTATACCCTACACTCTATACCCTACACTCTATACCCTACACCCTACGCTCTATACCCTACAGTCTATACCCTACACTCTACACTCTATACCCTACACTCTATTCCATGCACTCTATACCCTACACTCTACACTCTATACCCTACACTCTACACTCTATACCCTACACTCTATACCCTACACTGTACACTCTATACCCTACACTCTACACTGTATACCATACACCCTACACTCTTTACCCTACACTCTATACCCTGCACTCTATACCCTACACTCTACACCCTACACTCTATACCATACACTCTATACCCTACACTCTACACTCTATACCCTACACTCTATACCCTACACCCTACGCTCTATACCCTACACTCTACACCCTACACTCTATTCCATACACTCTATGCCCTACACTCTACACTCTATACCCTACACTCTACACTTTACACTCTATACCCTACACTCTACACTCTATACCCTACACTCTAAACCATACACTCTATACCCTACACTCTATACCCTACACTCTACACTCTATACCCTACACTCTATACCATACACTCTATACCCTACACTCTATACCCTACACTCTATACCCTACACTATACACTATATACCCTACACTCTACACTCTATACCTTACACTCTATACCCTGCACTCTATACCGTACAATCTACACTCTATACCCTACAATCTATACCCTACACTCTATACCATACACTCTATACCCTACACTTTATAACCTACACTCTACACTCTATTCCAAACACTCTATACCCTACACTCTATACCCTACACTCTATACCCTACACTCTACACTCTATACCCTACACTCTACACTCTATACCCTACACTCTATACCCTACTCTCTATACTCTATACCCTACACTCTACTCTCTATACCCTACACTCGAATCCCTACACTCCACTCTATACCCTACACTCTATACCATACACTCTATACTCTATACCCTACACTCTATACCATACACTCTATACCCTACACTCTATACCCTACACTCTATACCCTACACTCTATACCATACACTCTATACCCTACACTCTACACTCTATACCCTACACTCTATTCCATATACTCTATACCCTACACTCTAAACACTACACTCTACACTCTATACCCTACACTCTACACTTTACACTCTATACCCTACACTCTATACCCTACACTCTACACTCTATACCCTACACTCTACACTCTACACTCTATACCCTACACTCGAATCCCTACACTCTACACTCTATACCCTACACTCTATACCCTACACTCTATACCCTACACTCTACACTCTATACCCTACACTCTATACCCTACACACTATACCCTCCACTCTATACCCTCCACTCTACACTCTATACCCTACACTCTACATTCTATACCCTACACTCTATACCCTACACTCTATACCCTACACTCAATACCCTACACTCTACACTCTATACCCTACACTCTATAACATACACTCAATACCCTGCACTCTACACTCTATACCCTACACTCTATAAAATACACTCTATACCCTACACTCTGTACCTTACACTCTATACCCTACACTCTACACCCTACACTCTACTCTCTACACCCTACACTCTACACTCTATACCCTACACTCTATACCCTACACTCTATACCATACACTCTATACCCTACACTCTATACCATACACTCTATACCCTACACTTTATACCTTACACTCTACACTCTATTCCATACACTCTATACCCCACACTCTATACCCTACACTCTACACTCTATAACCTACACTCTACACTCCACACTCTATACCCTACACTCTATACCCTACACTCTATACTCTATTCCCTACACTCTATACCCTACACTCTACACTCTATACCCTACACTCGAATTCCTACACTCTACACTCTATACCCCACACTCTAAACAATACACTGAATACCCTACACCCTACACTCTATACCCTACACTCTATACCCTACACTCTACTCTCTATACCCTACACTCTACACACTATACCCTACACTCCATTCCCTACACTCTATACCCTACACTCTACACTCTATACCCTACACTCTACACTCTATACCCTACACTCTATACCCTACACTCTATACCCTACACTCTACACTCTATACCCTACACTCTATACCCTACACTCTATACCCTACACTCTATACCCTACACTCTATACCCTATACCCTACACTCTATACCCTACACTCTATACCATACACTCTATACCCTACACTCTATACCCTACACTCTATACCCTACACTCTATACCCTACACTCTACACTCTATACCCTACACTCTATACCCTACACTCTATACTCTACACTCTATACCCTACACTCTATACCCTACACTCTACACCCTACACTCTACACTCTATACCCTACACTCTATACCCTACACTCTATTCCCTACACTCTATACCCTACACTTTATACAATACACTGTATACCCTACACCCTACACTCTATACCCTACACTCTACACTCTATACCCTACACTCTATACCATACCCTCTATACCCTACACTCTGTACCCTACACTCTATACCCTACACTATACACTCTATACCCTACAGTCTACACTGTATACCATACACTCTATACCCTACATTCTATACCCTACAATCTACACTCTATACCCTACACTCTACACCCTACACTCTATACCATACACTCTATACCCTACACTCTACACTCTATACCCTACACTCTATACCCTACTCTCTATACCCTACACCCTACGCTCTATACCCTACACTCTACACTCTATACCCTACACTCTATTCCATACACTCTATACCCTACTCTATACTCTACACTCTATACCCTACTCTATACCCTACACTCTACACTCTATACCCTACACTCTACACCCTACACTCTATACCATACACTATATACCCTACACTCTATACCCTACACTCTAATCCCTACACTCTACACTCTATACCCTACACTCTACACCCTACACTCTATACCATACACTCTATACCCTACACTCTACACTCTATACCCTACACTCTATACCCTACACTCTATACCTACACCCTACGCTCTATACCCTACACTCTATACCCTACAGTCTACACTCTATACCCTACACTCTATTCCATACACTCTATACCCTACACTCTATACCCTACACTCTACACTCTATACCCTACACTCTACACTTTACACTCTATACCCTACACTCTATACCCTACACTCTACACTCTATACCCTACACTCTATACCCTACACTCTATACCCTACACTCTACACTCTATACCCTACACTCTATACCCTACACTCTATACTCTACACTCTATACCCCACACTCTATACCCTACACTCTACACCCTACACTCTACACCCTACACTCTATACCATACACTCTATACCCTACACTCTAAACTCTATACCCTACACTCTATACCCTACACTCTATACCCTACACCCTACGCTCTATGCCCTACACTCTATACCCTACAGTCTACACTCTATACCCTACACTCTATTCCATACACACTATACCCTACACTCTACACTCTATACCCTACACTCTACACTTTACACTCTATACCCTACACTCTACACCCTACACTCTACACTCTATACCTTACACTATATACCCTACACTCTATACCCTACACTCTACACTCTATACCCTACACTCTAAACCCTACACTCTACACTCTATACCCTACACTCTATACCATACACTCTATACCCTACACTCTATACCCTATACTCTACACTCTATACCCTACACTCTATACCCTACACTCTATACCCTACACTCTATACACTACACTCTACACTCTATACCCTACACTCTATACCCTACACTCTATACCCTACACTCTATACCCTACACTCTACACTCTATACCCTACACTCTATACCCTACACTCTATACCTTACACTCTATACCTTACACTCTATACCCTACACTCTACACTCTACACCCTACACTCTACACCCTACACTCTACACTCTTCACCCTACACTCTACACTCTATACCCTACACTCTATACCCTACACTCTATACCCTACACTCTATACCCTACACTCTATACCCTACACTCTCCACTCTATACCCTACACTCTATACCCTACACTCTACAATCTATACCCTACACTCTATACCCTACACTCTAATCCCTACACTCTACACTCTATTCCCTACACTCCATACCATACACTCTATACCCTTCACTCTATACCCTACACTCTATACCCTACACTATACACTGTATACCCTACACTCTACACTCTATACCATACACTCCATACCCTACACTCTACACTATATAGCCTACACTCTATACCCTACACTCTATACCCTACACTCTATACCCTACACTCTACAATCTATACCCTACACTCTATACCATACACTCTATACCCTACACTCTACAATCTATTCCCTACACTCCATACCATACACTCTATACCCTACACTCTATACCCTGCACTCTATACCCTACGCTATACACTCTATACCCTACACTCTACACTCTATACTATACACTCTATACCCTACACTCTATACCTTACACTCTATACCCTACAATCTATACCCTACACTCTACTCTCTATACCCTACACTCTATATCCTACACTCTATACCCTTCACTCTATACCCTACACTCTATACCCTACACTCTATACCCTACACTCTACGCTCTATACCCTATACTCTATACCATACACTCTATACCCTACACTCTACACTCTATACCCTACACTCTATACCCTACACTCTGTACCCAACACTCTACACTCTATACCCTACACTCTATACCCTACACTCTACACCCTACACTCTATACCATACACTCTATACCCTACACTCTATACCCTACACTCTAATCCCTACACTCTACACTCTATTCCCTACACTCTACACCCTACACTCTATACCATACACTCTATACCCTACACTCTACACTCTATACCCTACACTCTATACCCTACACTCTATACCCCACACCCTACGCTCTATACCCTACACTCTATACCCTACAGTCTACACTCTATACCCTACACTCTATTCCATACACTCTATACCCTACACTCTATACCCTACACTCTACAATCTATACCCTACACTCTACACTTTATACTCTATACCCTACACTCTATACCCTACACTCTACACTCTATACCCTACACTCTATACCCTACACTCTACACTCTATACCCTACACTTTATACTCTACACTCTATACCCTACACTCTATACCCTACGCTCTACACCCTACACTATACACCCTACACTCTATACCATACACTCTATACCCTACACTCTACACCCTACACTCTATACCCTACACTCTATACCCTACACCCTGCGCTCTATGCCCTACACTCTATACCCTACAGTCTACACTCTATACCCTACACTCTATTCCATACACTCTATTCCCTACACTCTACACTCTACACTCTATACCCTACAATCTATACCCTACACTCTACACTCTATACCCTACACTCTATACCCTACACTCTATACCCTACACTCTACACTCTACACTCTATACCCTACACTCTATACCCTACACTCTGTACCCTACACCCTACACTCTATACCCTACACTCTATACAATACACTCTATACCCTACTCTCTAGACCCTACACTCTATACCCTACACTATACACTCTATACCCTACACTCTACACTCTACACTGTATACCATACACTCTATACCCTATACTCTGTACCCTACACTCTACACTCTATACCCTACACTCTACACCCTACACTCTATACCATACACTCTATACCCTACACTCTATACCCTACACTCTATACCCTACACTGTATTCCATATACTCTATACCCTACACTCTAAACCCTACACTCTACACTCTATACCATACACTCTACTCTTTACACTCTATACCCTACACTCTATACCCTCCACTCTATACTCTATACCCTACACTCTATACCCTACACTCTACACTCTATACCCTACACTCTACACTTTACACTCTATACCCTACACTCTATACCCTACAATCAATACCCTACACTCTATACTCTACACTCTATACCCTACACTCTATACCATACACTCTATACCCTACACTCTATACCATAGACTCTATACCCTACACTCTACACTCTATACCCTACACTCTCTACCCTACACTCTATACCCTACACTCTATACTCTACACTCTATACCCTACACTCTACACTCTATACCCTACATTCTATACCCTACACTCTATACCCTACACTCTATACCCTACACTCTATACCCTACAATCTATACCTTACACTCTATACCCTACACTCTACACTTTCTACTCTACAATCTACACTCTATACCCTACACTCTATAACATACACTCTATACCCTACACTCTATATCCTGCACTCTATACCCTACACTCTACACTCTATACCCTACACTCTATACATACACTCTATACTCTACACTCTATACCCTAAACTCTATACCCTACACTCTACACTCTATACCCTACACTCTACACCCTACACTCTATACCATACACTCTATACCCTACACTCTATACCCTACACTCTACACTCTATACTCTACACTTTACACTCTATACCCTACACTCTATACTCTACACTCTACACTCTATACCCTACACTCTATACCCTACACTCTATACCCTACACTCTATACCCTACACTCTACACTCTATACCCTACACTCTATAACATACACTCAATACCCTACACTCTACACTCTATACCCTACACTCTATAACATACACTCTATACCCTACACTCTATACCCTACACTCTACACCCTACACTCTACACTCTATACCCTACACTCTACACTCTATACCCTACACTCTATACCCTACACTCTATACCCTACACTCTAAACCCTACACTCTATACCATACACTCTATACCCTACACTCTACACTCTATACCCTACACTCTATACCATACACTCTATACCCTACACTCTATACCCTACACTCTATACCCTACACTATACACTATATACCCTACACTCTACACTCTATACCTTACACTCTATACCCTGCACTCTATACCGTACACTCTACACTCTATACCCTACAATCTATACCCTACACTCTATACCATACACTCTATACCCTACACTTTATAACCTACACTCTACACTCTACACTCTATTCCATACACTCTATACCCTACACTCTATACCCTACACTCTATACCCTACACTCTACACTCTATACCCTACACTCTACACTCTATACCCTACACTCTATACCCTACTCTCTATACTCTATACCCTACACTCTACTCTCTATACCCTACACTCTATACCATACATTCTATACCCTACACTCTATACCATACACTCTATACCCTACACTCTATACCCTACACTCTATACCCTACACTCTATACCATACACTCTATACCCTACACTCTACACTCTATACCCTACACTCTATTCCATATACTCTATACCCTACACTCTAAACACTACACTCTACACTCTATACCCTACACTCTACACTTTACACTCTATACCCTACACTCTATACCCTACACTCTACACTCTATACCCTACACTCTACACTCTACACTCTATACCCTACACTCGAATCCCTACACTCTACACTCTATACCCTACACTCTATACCCTACACTCTATACCCTACACTCTACACTCTATACCCTACACTCTATACCCTACACACTATACCCTCCACTCTATACCCTCCACTCTACACTCTATACCCTACACTCTACACTTTATACCCTACACTCTATACCCTACACTCTATACTCTACACTTTATACCCTACACTCTATACCCTACACTCTACACCCTACACTCTACACTCTATACCCTACACTCTATACCCTACACTCTATTCCCTACACTCTATACCCTACACTTTATACAATACACTGTATACCCTACACCCTACACTCTATACCCTACACTCTACACTCTATACCCTACACTCTATACCCTACACTCTATACCCTACACTCTATACCCTACACCCTACGCTCTATACCCTACAGTCTATACCCTACACTCTACACTCTATACCCTACACTCTATTCCATGCACTCTATACCCTACACTCTACACTCTATACCCTACACTCTACACTCTATACCCTACACTCTATACCCTACACTATACACTCTATACCCTACACTCTACACTGTATACCATACACCCTACACTCTATACCCTACACTCTATACCCTGCACTCTATACCCTACACTCTACACCCTACACTCTATACCATACACTCTATACCCTACACTCTACACTCTATACCCTACACTCTATACCCTACACCCTACGCTCTATACCCTACACTCTACACCCTACACTCTATTCCATACACTCTATGCCCTACACTTTACACTCTATACCCTACACTCTACACTTTACACTCTATACCCTACACTCTACACTCTATACCCTACACTCTAAACCATACACTCTATACCCTACACTCTATACCCTACACTCTACACTCTATACCCTACACTCTATACCATACACTCTATACCCTACACTCTATACCCTACACTCTATACCCTACACTATACACTATATACCCTACACTCTACACTCTATACCTTACACTCTATACCGTTCACTCTATACCGTACACTCTACACTCTATACCCTACAATCTATACCCTACACTCTATACCATACACTCTATACCCTACACTTTATAACCTACACTCTACACTCTACACTCTATTCCATACACTCTATACCCTACACTCTATACCCTACATAGTAACATAGTAACATAGTTAGTAAGGCCGAAAAAAGACATTTGTCCATCCAGTTCAGCCTATATTCCATCATAATAAATACCCAGATCTACGTCCTTCTACAGAACCTAATAATTGTATGATACAATATTGTTCTGCTCCAGGAAGACATCCAGGCCTCTCTTGAACCCCTCGACTGAGTTCGCCATCACCACCTCCTCAGGCAAGCAATTCCAGATTCTCACTGCCCTAACAGTAAAGAATCCTCTTCTATGTTGGTGGAAAAACCTTCTCTCCTCCAGACGCAAAGAATGCCCCCTTGTGCCCGTCACCTTCCTTGGTATAAACAGATCCTCAGCGAGATATTTGTATTGTCCCCTTATATACTTATACATGGTTATTAGATCGCCCCTCAGTCGTCTTTTTTCTAGACTAAATAATCCTAATTTCGCTAATCTATCTGGGTATTGTAGTTCTCCCATCCCCTTTATTAATTTTGTTGCCCTCCTTTGTACTCTCTCTAGTTCCATTATATCCTTCCTGAGCACCGGTGCCCAAAACTGGACACAGTACTCCATGTGCGGTCTAACTAGGGATTTGTACAGAGGCAGTATAATGCTCTCATCATGTGTATCCAGACCTCTTTTAATGCACCCCATGATCCTGTTTGCCTTGGCAGCTGCTGCCTGGCACTGGCTGCTCCAGGTAAGTTTATCATTAACTAGGATCCCCAAGTCCTTTTCCCTGTCAGATTTACCCAGTGGTTTCCCGTTCAGTGTGTAATGGTGATATTGATTCCCTCTTCCCATGTGTATAACCTTACATTTATCATTGTTAAACCTCATCTGCCACCTTTCAGCCCAAGTTTCCAACTTATCCAGATCCATCTGTAGCAGAATACTATCTTCTCTTGTATTAACTGCTTTACATAGTTTTGTATCATCTGCAAATATCGATATTTTACTGTGTAAACCTTCTACCAGATCATTAATGAATATGTTGAAGAGAACAGGTCCCAATACTGACCCCTGCGGTACCCCACTGGTCACAGCGACCCAGTTAGAGACTATACCATTTATAACCACCCTCTGCTTTCTATCACTAAGCCAGTTACTAACCCATTTACACACATTTTCCCCCAGACCAAGCATTCTCATTTTGTGTACCAACCTCTTGTGCGGCACGGTATCAAACGCTTTGGAAAAATCGAGATATACCACGTCCAATGACTCACCGTGGTCCAGTCTATAGCTTACCTCTTCATAAAAACTGATTAGATTGGTTTGACAGGAGCGATTTCTCATAAACCCATGCTGATATGGAGTTAAACAGTTATTCTCATTGAGATAATCCAGAATAACATCCCTCAGAAACCCTTCAAATATTTTACCAACAATAGAGGTTAGACTTACTGGCCTATAATTTCCAGGTTCACTTTTAGAGCCCTTTTTGAATATTGGCACCACATTTGCTATGCGCCAATCCTGCGGAACAGACCCTGTCTCTATAGAGTCCCTAAAAATAAGAAATAATGGTTTATCTATTACATTACTTAGTTCTCTTAGTACTCGTGGGTGTATGCCATCCGGACCCGGAGATTTATCTATTTTAATCTTATTTAGCCGGTTTCGCACCTCTTCTTGGGTTAGATTGGTGACCCTTAATATAGGGTTTTCATTGTTTCTTGGGATTTCACCTAGCATTTCATTTTCCACCGTGAATACCGTGGAGAAGAAGGTGTTTAATATGTTAGCTTTTTCCTCGTCATCTACAACCATTCTTCCCTCACTATTTTTTAAGGGGCCTACATTTTCAGTTTTTATTCTTTTACTATTGATATAGTTGAAGAACAGTTTGGGATTAGTTTTACTCTCCTTAGCAATGTGCTTCTCTGTTTCCTTTTTGGCAGCTTTAATTAGTTTTTTAGATAAAGTATTTTTCTCCCTATAGTTTTTTAGAGCTTCAATGGTGCCATCCTGCTTTAGTAGTGCAAATGCTTTCTTTTTACTGTTAATTGCCTGTCTTACTTCTTTGTTTAGCCACATTGGGTTTTTCCTATTTCTAGTCCTTTTATTCCCACAAGGTATAAACCGCTTACACTGCCTATTTAGGATGTTCTTAAACATTTCCCATTTATTATCTGTATTCTCATTTCTGAGGATATTGTCCCAGTCTACCAGATTAAGGGCATCTCTAAGCTGTTCAAACTTTGCCTTCCTAAAGTTCAATGTTTTTGTGACTCCCTGACAAGTCCCCCTAGTGAAAGACAGGTGAAACTGCACAATATTGTGGTCGCTATTTCCTAAATGCCCAACCACCTGCAGATTTGTTATTCTGTCAGGTCTATTAGATAGTATTAGGTCTAAAAGTGCTGCTCCTCTGGTTGGATTCTGCACCAATTGTGAAAGATAATTTTTCTTGGTTATTAGCAGAAACCTGTTGCCTTTATGGGTTTCACAGGTTTCTGTTTCCCAGTTAATATCCGGGTAGTTAAAGTCCCCCATAACCAGGACCTCATTATGGGTTGCAGCTTCATCTATCTGCTTTAGAAGTAGACTTTCCATGCTTTCTGTTATATTTGGGGGTTTGTAACAGACCCCAATGAGAATTTTGTTACCATTTTTCCCTCCATGAATTTCAACCCATATGGACTCGACATCCTCATTCCCTTCGCTAATATCCTCCCTTAACCCTTGTCAGGCTGCATAATTTTACAACCTTAACAGGCTGCATAGGTACAATTGTACCTTCACATATACCTCCACTGTGGGAAGACTTTACTTGGTTTCAGAAACTAAAGTTCATTCAGCTACAAATGTTATGCTGATATCTATTGTTCAGTGTTGTTACTGGTCACTTATGTTGCTGTCAATTAAGTTAATTCAAACTGGGAGTGGCTTCTACTTGTCTTCCTGCCTCCCTCCTCTCATTAGCCATTTTGCTGTTCATCTCATTGCTGTGAGCACACATTTCTAGGCTTGTGAAGTCTTCAATTTCTTGGAAACGAAGGTAGGAAAGTCTCACAGCATCTAACAGCCAGTTATACCTTTATTCTCATTATGTGGGGACAGAACAGTCAAATTGTCTTTCAGCCTGGACTTGGCTTACATATATTTTGTATGAAACTTATCACTATAGGTATAATTTTTATACGAAAAATGGATAATAATTAGTATCTACATATTGTTTTACGATGTTTTATTTATATTCAGCACAAAATACGAAGCCAAAATTCATCTAGCAAGTCATCATGAGTGATAGTAATGCTGGATCTAGTTTCCGCCATAATCCAAGAAAACGTGTTTGCAGGTTAGTATAATTTTGTGAAAAGCCAATAATGTAGTATTTCGGAAAATTATTTATTTTACATTTTTTCATATTTACAGATTTACGTCTGACGAAATAATGCGAATGCTAGAAGAATCTGATTCTGAGCATGAGGATGAACCATATGTTCCATCTGATGATGAAAACTATGTACCACAAGTGGATGTTACTGAAGAAGATTCAGACATTGAACAAGAAATGGTCATAGAGCATGAAAATGAATACGAATCAGACGAAAGTGTTGAGGATGATTCTGTGCCTCAAAGTGCAGGCGACATTTGGACTGCTAAGGATGAAACTCAATGGTGCAGTAATCCACTGCCAAATGCACAAACAAAATCTCGTAATGTCCTACGACAAAGAGGTGGCCCTGCAGCAATCAGCAACCTATATACAGCAAAAGAGCTATTCAAGTCCATCATGACTCCCGAGATGTGTGACATCATATTACGGGAAACGAATCGAAAGGCCAAGAGAGTTTGTGATGCTTACAACAACGAACTGGTACAACGTTTTCCTGATTCTTCCAAACGGCCACCACAAAAAACATTCAAGCAATTTACTGAAACTGAACTTCATGCATTTTTGGGCATACTGATTGCTGCTGGTGTGCACAGAGCCAACAAAGAGAATCTGGAGGAAATGTGGAATGTTGCTGCTCTGCCTCTTATACGTGCAGCCATGTCTCGTGACCGCTTCAAGATGATACTCAGATTTATCAGGTTTGACAACGAAAATACACGTGCAGAACGTGTGCAAACAGATAAAGCTGCACCAATACGGGACATCTGGACAATGCTGAACAGTAATCTGGAGAGAGCCTACAAGCCATATCATTGTATCACCGTCGACGAGCAATTATTTCCATTTAGAGGTCATACTAAATTTACCCAGTATATACCTTCAAAACCAGCTAAATATGGCATAAAGATTTTCTGGGCTTGTGACTCATCAAATGCCTACCCTTTACAAGGTCAGCTCTACACTGGGAAACCAACTGATGGTCCTCGACAAGTAAACATTGGAGAACGAACAGTATTGGACCTAGTGAGCTCGTATAAAGGCTCTGGAAGAAATGTCACCACCGATAACTTCTTTACAACCATGGAACTAGCTAAGGTATTGAACTCCTGGAACATGACACTAGTTGGTACAGTGAGAAAAAACAAAAGGTTCCTACCTAACAACATGCAGCCTGCCAAAGAAAGGCCTGTATACTCGACAAATTTTGCCTACAATCATGATGCAACAGTCTGTTCATATGTACCAAAGAAGAACAAATCAGTCGTGCTTCTATCATCTATGCACATGACGGGAGAAGTTGAAGAGACACTAGCAGCCAAGCCAGAGATAATAAAATACTACAACATAACAAAAGGTGGCGTTGATGTTATGGATAAAATGTTGGGAGAGTACACTGTGAAACGACGAACATCACGTTGGACTTTGGCATTTTTCTACAATATGATTGATGTCAGTGGGTTAGCATCCTACATCATCTACAGAGAACACAATCCAAGCTTCAGGGCAAAGGATCAACGAAGAAAGTTCCTGAAAGATCTCGCAAATCAGCTGTGTATGATTGCAATTGAAGATCGTAGTACAAACAAAATGATAATGAGAAACCATTTTCTTCGAGGTGCAGTAGAAATGGTGCTTGGACGATGCATTGTGGTAGCATCGCAGCCAGCAGCTGGCCCCAAAATACCTCATGGTAGTCGTGGACCCTCCCCTGTTGTTGGTAGTTGCTATGTCTGCAGAGACCTGAGGCGAAAACAACACAAGACTAGAAAGTCTTGTGTGGTTTGTGTGAAACCCATTTGCGATGAACACTCTGTAGCAAAGCCAACATGCATTACTTGCAAAGAAAATCAATAAAAAAAAGTTTCTTACATTTTCTTTTATAATGTAAATGAACAGTTTTTTACTTGTTTATAATAGTTAAATAGCATTATCATTAAAAAAAAATTTATGCTTTTTCCCTTGCATTATCTTCATTCAAAATATATGAGGTACATTTGTACCTATGCAGCTTGTTATGGATGCAAAAAGATCTCGACCCCTTATCTCGGAAGCGGGTGGAGATATTTTATTGAAATTTGGCCAATATATTCTGGACCAAAAATGTAGAGATGTCACGAAATTTCAGCCCTCTACGTCTTTTCAAAAAAAAGTTATTGCAATTTTAAAACGGAATAGTTACAATTGTACCTATTCAGCCGGATAAGGGTTAAAGTGGACTTTAGACAAGACTTTACATAGAGACAAACCCCTCCTCCTCTCCGATTTTTACGATCCTTTCTAAACAGACTGTAACCCTGTAAGTTAACTGCCCAGTCATAGCTTTCATCTAACCATGTCTCGGTTATTCCCACTATGTCAAAGTTACCTGTAGATATTTCTGCTTCTAGTTCTTCCATCTTGTTTGTCAGGCTTCTGGCGTTTGCGAGCATGCAGTTTAGAGGATTTTGTTTTGTTCCAATCTCCTCACTGTGGATTGTTTTAGAAATGTTCTTACCTCCCTTCTGAGTATGTTTTCCTGGGTCGTCTTTGTTCGAGTCTAATGTTTTTCTTCCCGTCCCCTCTTCTTCTAGTTTAACGCCCTCCTGATGAGTGTAGCGAGTCTTCTGGCGAATGTGTGTTTCCCAGGTTTGTTGAGGTGTAGTCCATCTCTGGCGAGGAGTCCATCATACCAGTAATTCACACCGTGGTCCAGGAATCCAAATCCTTGTTGTCTGCACCATCGTCTTAGCCAGTTGTTTGCATCAAGGATCCTGTTCCATCTCTTGGTGCCATGCCCATCTACTGGAAGGATAGAAGAAAAAACTACCTGTGCATCCAGTTCCTTTACTTTCTTCCCCAACTCTTCAAAGTCCTTGCAGATTGTCGGTAGGTCCTTCCTTGCCGTGTCATTGGTGCCAACATGTATCAGAAGAAATGGGTGGACGTCCTTGGAGCTGAAGAGCTTTGGTATCCTATCGGTCACATCCTTGATCATCGCACCTGGAAGGCAACATACTTCTCTTGCAGTTATGTCCGGTCTGCAGATGGCTGCTTCTGTGCCTCTCAGTAGTGAGTCTCCCACCACCACCACTCTTCGTTGCTTCTTGGCTGTACTTTTTGCTGTCACTTGTTGCTGTGTGCCCTTTTCTTTTTTGCTTGCTGGTATTGCTTCATCCTTAGGTGTGCCATCTTCATCCTCTACAAAGATTTGATATCGGTTCTTCAGTTGTGTGGTTGGTGATTTCTCCATGGTCTTCTTGCTTCTTTTGGTCACATGCTTCCACTCATCTGCTTTTGGAGGTTCTCTGACACTTTTTGCACCTTCTGTGACCAGTAGAGATGCTTCTGTTCTGTCTAGAAAGTCTTCATTCTCTTTGATGAGTTTCAAAGTTGCTATTCTTTCTTCCAGACCCCGCACCTTTTCTTCTAAAAGGGCCACTAGTCTACACTTCTGACAGGTGAAATTGGATTCTTCTTCTGGTCGATCTGTGAACATGTAGCACATGCTGCAGCTCACCATGTAGGTTGCCACATCTGCCATGTTGCTCCTAGATCCTGCTGACTTGCTGTGTGTTTTCCTTCTTGTGTAATCTACTCAGCCAAGCTCTCTTGCAATAATGTCCTACAGGCAAAAATTCTTTTGTGTGATCTGTTTTCAGGTATCTCCTATACTAATAGAGCCACATGCTCACCGGTTTGCCACATGATGTAGGCCTATGGACTGAACAAGAAACCACCAAAAATTTTAACCAGTCATCGTTCTCACAACACTGAGGACCAGTCATTCGAAATGACTTCTCCATGCATTTTATGCATTGGTAAAAGCACTATGATGAAAAGTGTGATATGTTTTCAGGTATCTCCTATACTAATAGAGCCACATGCTCACCGGTTTGCCACATGATGTAGGCCTATGGACTGAACAAGAAACCACCAAAAATTTTAACCAGTCATCGTTCTCACAACACTGAGGACCAGTCATTCGAAATGACTTCTCCATGCATTTTATGCATTGGTAAAAGCACTATGATGAAAAGTGTGATATGTTTTCAGGTATCTCCTATACTAATAGAGCCACATGCTTACCGGTTTGCCACATGATGTAGGCCTATGGACTGAACAAGAAACCACCAAAAATTTTAACCAGTCATCATTCTCACAACACTGAGGACCAGTCATTCGAAATGACTTCTCCATGCATTTTATGCATTGGTAAAAGCACTATGATGAAAAGTGTGATATGTTTTCAGGTATCTCCTATACTAATAGAGCCACATGCTCACCGGTTTGCCACATGATGTAGGCCTATGGACTGAACAAGAAACCACCAAAAATTTTAACCAGTCATCGTTCTCACAACACTGAGGACCAGTCATTCGAAATGACTTCTCCATGCATTTTATGCATTGGTAAAAGCACTATGATGAAAAGTGTGATATGTTTTCAGGTATCTCCTATACTAATAGAGCCACATGCTCACCGGTTTGCCACATGATGTAGGCCTATGGACTGAACAAGAAACCACCAAAAATTTTAACCAGTCATCGTTCTCACAACACTGAGGACCAGTCATTCGAAATGACTTCTCCATGCATTTTATGCATTGGTAAAAGCACTATGATGAAAAGTGTGATATGTTTTCAGGTATCTCCTATACTAATAGAGCCACATGCTCACCGGTTTGCCACATGATGTAGGCCTATGGACTGAACAAGAAACCACCAAAAATTTTAACCAGTCATCGTTCTCACAACACTGAGGACCAGTCATTCGAAATGACTTCTCCATGCATTTTATGCATTGGTAAAAGCACTATGATGAAAAGTGTGATATGTTTTCAGGTATCTCCTATACTAATAGAGCCACATGCTCACCGGTTTGCCACATGATGTAGGCCTATGGACTGAACAAGAAACCACCAAAAATTTTAACCAGTCATCGTTCTCACAACACTGAGGACCAGTCATTCGAAATGACTTCTCCATGCATTTTATGCATTGGTAAAAGCACTATGATGAAAAGTGTGATATGTTTTCAGGTATCTCCTATACTAATAGAGCCACATGCTCACCGGTTTGCCACATGATGTAGGCCTATGGACTGAACAAGAAACCACCAAAAATTTTAACCAGTCATCGTTCTCACAACACTGAGGACCAGTCATTCGAAATGACTTCTCCATGCATTTTATGCATTGGTAAAAGCACTATGATGAAAAGTGTGATATGTTTTCAGGTATCTCCTATACTAATAGAGCCACATGCTCACCGGTTTGCCACATGATGTAGGCCTATGGACTGAACAAGAAACCACCAAAAATTTTAACCAGTCATCGTTCTCACAACACTGAGGACCAGTCATTCGAAATGACTTCTCCATGCATTTTATGCATTGGTAAAAGCACTATGATGAAAAGTGTGATATGTTTTCAGGTATCTCCTATACTAATAGAGCCACATGCTCACCGGTTTGCCACATGATGTAGGCCTATGGACTGAACAAGAAACCACCAAAAATTTTAACCAGTCATCGTTCTCACAACACTGAGGACCAGTCATTCGAAATGACTTCTCCATGCATTTTATGCATTGGTAAAAGCACTATGATGAAAAGTGTGATATGTTTTCAGGTATCTCCTATACTAATAGAGCCACATGCTCACCGGTTTGCCACATGATGTAGGCCTATGGACTGAACAAGAAACCACCAAAAATTTTAACCAGTCATCGTTCTCACAACACTGAGGACCAGTCATTCGAAATGACTTCTCCATGCATTTTATGCATTGGTAAAAGCACTATGATGAAAAGTGTGATATGTTTTCAGGTATCTCCTATACTAATAGAGCCACATGCTCACCGGTTTGCCACATGATGTAGGCCTATGGACTGAACAAGAAACCACCAAAAATTTTAACCAGTCATCGTTCTCACAACACTGAGGACCAGTCATTCGAAATGACTTCTCCATGCATTTTATGCATTGGTAAAAGCACTATGATGAAAAGTGTGATATGTTTTCAGGTATCTCCTATACTAATAGAGCCACATGCTCACCGGTTTGCCACATGATGTAGGCCTATGGACTGAACAAGAAACCACCAAAAATTTTAACCAGTCATCGTTCTCACAACACTGAGGACCAGTCATTCGAAATGACTTCTCCATGCATTTTATGCATTGGTAAAAGCACTATGATGAAAAGTGTGATATGTTTTCAGGTATCTCCTATACTAATAGAGCCACATGCTCACCGGTTTGCCACATGATGTAGGCCTATGGACTGAACAAGAAACCACCAAAAATTTTAACCAGTCATCGTTCTCACAACACTGAGGACCAGTCATTCGAAATGACTTCTCCATGCATTTTATGCATTGGTAAAAGCACTATGATGAAAAGTGTGATATGTTTTCAGGTATCTCCTATACTAATAGAGCCACATGCTCACCGGTTTGCCACATGATGTAGGCCTATGGACTGAACAAGAAACCACCAAAAATTTTAACCAGTCATCGTTCTCACAACACTGAGGACCAGTCATTCGAAATGACTTCTCCATGCATTTTATGCATTGGTAAAAGCACTATGATGAAAAGTGTGATATGTTTTCAGGTATCTCCTATACTAATAGAGCCACATGCTCACCGGTTTGCCACATGATGTAGGCCTATGGACTGAACAAGAAACCACCAAAAATTTTAACCAGTCATCGTTCTCACAACACTGAGGACCAGTCATTCGAAATGACTTCTCCATGCATTTTATGCATTGGTAAAAGCACTATGATGAAAAGTGTGATATGTTTTCAGGTATCTCCTATACTAATAGAGCCACATGCTCACCGGTTTGCCACATGATGTAGGCCTATGGACTGAACAAGAAACCACCAAAAATTTTAACCAGTCATCGTTCTCACAACACTGAGGACCAGTCATTCGAAATGACTTCTCCATGCATTTTATGCATTGGTAAAAGCACTATGATGAAAAGTGTGATATGTTTTCAGGTATCTCCTATACTAATAGAGCCACATGCTCACCGGTTTGCCACATGATGTAGGCCTATGGACTGAACAAGAAACCACCAAAAATTTTAACCAGTCATCGTTCTCACAACACTGAGGACCAGTCATTCGAAATGACTTCTCCATGCATTTTATGCATTGGTAAAAGCACTATGATGAAGAGTGTGATATGTTTTCAGGTATCTCCTATACTAATAGAGCCACATGCTCACCGGTTTGCCACATGATGTAGGCCTATGGACTGAACAAGAAACCACCAAAAATTTTAACCAGTCATCGTTCTCACATCACTGAGGACCAGTCATTCGAAATGACTTCTCCATGCATTTTATGCATTGGTAAAAGCACTATGATGAAAAGTGTGATATGTTTTCAGGTATCTCCTATACTAATAGAGCCACATGCTCACCGGTTTGCCACATGATGTAGGCCTATGGACTGAACAAGAAACCACCAAAAATTTTAACCAGTCATCGTTCTCACAACACTGAGGACAAGTCATTCGAAATGACTTCTCCATGCATTTTATGCATTGGTAAAAGCACTATGATGAAAAGTGTGATATGTTTTTAGGTATCTCCTATACTAATAGAGCCACATGCTCACCGGTTTGCCACATGATGTAGGCCTATGGACTGAACAAGAAACCACCAAAAATTTTAACCAGTCATCGTTCTCACAACACTGAGGACCAGTCATTCGAAATGACTTCTCCATGCATTTTATGCATTGGTAAAAGCACTATGATGAAAAGTGTGATATGTTTTCAGGTATCTCCTATACTAATAGAGCCACATGCTCACCGGTTTGCCACATGATGTAGGCCTATGGACTGAACAAGAAACCACCAAAAATTTTAACCAGTCATCGTTCTCACAACACTGAGGACCAGTCATTCGAAATGACTTCTCCATGCATTTTATGCATTGGTAAAAGCACTATGATGAAAAGTGTGATATGTTTTCAGGTATCTCCTATACTAATAGAGCCACATGCTCACCGGTTTGCCACATGATGTAGGCCTATGGACTGAACAAGAAACCACCAAAAATTTTAACCAGTCATCGTTCTCACAACACTGAGGACCAGTCATTCGAAATGACTTCTCCATGCATTTTATGCATTGGTAAAAGCACTATGATTGAAAAGTGTGATATGTTTTCAGGTATCTCCTATACTAATAGAGCCACATGCTCACCGGTTTGCCACATGATGTAGGCCTATGGACTGAACAAGAAACCACCAAAAATTTTAACCAGTCATCGTTCTCACAACACTGAGGACCAGTCATTCGAAATGACTTCTCCATGCATTTTATGCATTGGTAAAAGCACTATGATGAAAAGTGTGATATGTTTTTAGGTATCTCCTATACTAATAGAGCCACATGCTCACCGGTTTGCCACATGATGTAGGCCTATGGACTGAACAAGAAACCACCAAAAATTTTAACCAGTCATCGTTCTCACAACACTGAGGACCAGTCATTCGAAATGACTTCTCCATGCATTTTATGCATTGGTAAAAGCACTATGATGAAAAGTGTGATATGTTTTCAGGTATCTCCTATACTAATAGAGCCACATGCTCACCGGTTTGCCACATGATGTAGGCCTATGGACTGAACAAGAAACCACCAAAAATTTTAACCAGTCATCGTTCTCACAACACTGAGGACCAGTCATTCGAAATGACTTCTCCATGCATTTTATGCATTGGTAAAAGCACTATGATGAAAAGTGTGATATGTTTTCAGGTATCTCCTATACTAATAGAGCCACATGCTCACCGGTTTGCCACATGATGTAGGCCTATGGACTGAACAAGAAACCACCAAAAATTTTAACCAGTCATCGTTCTCACAACACTGAGGACCAGTCATTCGAAATGACTTCTCCATGCATTTTATGCATTGGTAAAAGCACTATGATGAAAAGTGTGATATGTTTTCAGGTATCTCCTATACTAATAGAGCCACATGCTCACCGGTTTGCCACATGATGTAGGCCTATGGACTGAACAAGAAACCACCAAAAATTTTAACCAGTCATCGTTCTCACAACACTGAGGACCAGTCATTCGAAATGACTGCTCCATGCATTTTATGCATTGGTAAAAGCACTATGATGAAAAGTGTGATATGTTTTCAGGTATCTCCTATACTAATAGAGCCACATGCTCACCGGTTTGCCACATGATGTAGTGAACAGAACAAATAAAGAAACCACACCAAAAATTTTAACCAGTCATCGTTCTCACAACACTGAGGACCAGTCATTCGAAATGACTTCTCCATGCATTTTATGCAATGGTAAAAGCACTATGATGAAAAGTGTGATATGTTTTCAGGTATCTCCTATACTAATAGAGCCACATGCTCACCGGTTTGCCACATGATATAGGCCTATGGACTGAACAAGAAACCACCAAAAATTTTAACCAGTCATCGTTCTCACAACACTGAGGACCAGTCATTCGAAATGACTTCTCCATGCATTTTATGCATTGGTAAAAGCACTATGATGAAAAGTGTGATATGTTTTCAGGTATCTCCTATACTAATAGAGCCACATGCTCACCGGTTTGCCACATGATATAGACCTATGGACTGAACAAGAAACCACCAAAAATTTTAACCAGTCATCGTTCTCACAACACTGAGGACCAGTCATTCGAAATGACTTCTCCATGCATTTTATGCATTGGTAAAAGCACTATGATGAAAAGTGTGATATGTTTTTCAGGTATCTCCTATACTAATAGAGCCACATGCTCACCGGTTTGCCACATGATGTAGGCCTATGGACTGAACAAGAAACCACCAAAAATTTTAACCAGTCATCGTTCTCACAACACTGAGGACCAGTCATTCGAAATGACTTCTCCATGCATTTTATGCATTGGTAAAAGCACTATGATGAAAAGTGTGATATGTTTTCAGGTATCTCCTATACTAATAGAGCCACATGCTCACCGGTTTGCCACATGATGTAGGCCTATGGACTGAACAAGAAACCACCAAAAAATTTTAACCAGTCATCGTTCTCACAACACTGAGGACCAGTCATTCGAAATGACTTCTCCATGCATTTTATGCATTGGTAAAAGCACTATGATGAAAAGTGTGATATGTTTTCAGGTATCTCCTATACTAATAGAGCCACATGCTCACCGGTTTGCCACATGATGTAGGCCTATGGACTGAACAAGAAACCACCAAAAATTTTAACCAGTCATCGTTCTCACAACACTGAGGACCAGTCATTCGAAATGACTTCTCCATGCATTTTATGCATTGGTAAAAGCACTATGATGAAAAGTGTGATATGTTTTCAGGTATCTCCTATACTAATAGAGCCACATGCTCACCGGTTTGCCACATGATGTAGGCCTATGGACTGAACAAGAAACCACCAAAAATTTTAACCAGTCATCGTTCTCACAACACTGAGGACCAGTCATTCGAAATGACTTCTCCATGCATTTTATGCATTGGTAAAAGCACTATGATGAAAAGTGTGATATGTTTTCAGGTATCTCCTATACTAATAGAGCCACATGCTCACCGGTTTGCCACATGATGTAGGCCTATGGACTGAACAAGAAACCACCAAAAATTTTAACCAGTCATCGATCTCACAACACTGAGGACCAGTCATTCGAAATGACTTCTCCATGCATTTTATGCATTGGTAAAAGCACTATGATGAAAAGTGTGATATGTTTTCAGGTATCTCCTATACTAATAGAGCCACATGCTCACCGGTTTGCCACATGATGTAGGCCTATGGACTGAACAAGAAACCACCAAAAATTTTAACCAGTCATCGTTCTCACAACACTGAGGACCAGTCATTTGAAATGACTTCTCCATGCATTTTATGCATTGGTAAAAGCACTATGATGAAAAGTGTGATATGTTTTCAGGTATCTCCTATACTAATAGAGCCACATGCTCACCGGTTTGCCACATGATGTAGGCCTATGGACTGAACAAGAAACCACCAAAAATTTTAACCAGTCATCGTTCTCACAACACTGAGGACCAGTCATTCGAAATGACTTCTCCATGCATTTTATGCATTGGTAAAAGCACTATGATGAAAAGTGTGATATGTTTTCAGGTATCTCCTATACTAATAGAGCCACATGCTCACCGGTTTGCCACATGATGTAGGCCTATGGACTGAACAAGAAACCACCAAAAATTTTAACCAGTCATCGTTCTCACAACACTGAGGAGCAGTCATTCGAAATGACTTCTCCATGCATTTTATGCATTGGTAAAAGCACTATGATGAAAAGTGTGATATGTTTTCAGGTATCTCCTATACTAATAGAGCCACATGCTCACCGGTTTGCCACATGATGTAGGCCCATGGACTGAACAAGAAACCACCAAAAATTTTAACCAGTCATCGTTCTCACAACACTGAGGACCAGTCATTCGAAATGACTTCTCCATGCATTTTATGCATTGGTAAAAGCACTATGATGAAAAGTGTGATATGTTTTCAGGTATCTCCTATACTAATAGAGCCACATGCTCACCGGTTTGCCACATGATGTAGGCCTATGGACTGAACAAGAAACCACCAAAAATTTTAACCAGTCATCGTTCTCACAACACTGAGGACCAGTCATTCGAAATGACTTCTCCATGCATTTTATGCATTGGTAAAAGCACTATGATGAAAAGTGTGATATGTTTTCAGGTATCTCCTATACTAATAGAGCCACATGCTCACCGGTTTGCCACATGATGTAGGCCTATGGACTGAACAAGAAACCACCAAAAATTTTAACCAGTCATCGTTCTCACAACACTGAGGACCAGTCATTCGAAATGACTTCTCCATGCATTTTATGCATTGGTAAAAGCACTATGATGAAAAGTGTGATATGTTTTCAGGTATCTCCTATACTAATAGAGCCACATGCTCACCGGTTTGCCACATGATGTAGGCCTATGGACTGAACAAGAAACCACCAAAAATTTTAACCAGTCATCGTTCTCACAACACTGAGGACCAGTCATTCGAAATGACTTCTCCATGCATTTTATGCATTGGTAAAAGCACTATGATGAAAAGTGTGATGTTTTCAGGTATCTCCTATACTAATAGAGCCACATGCTCACCGGTTTGCCACATGATGTAGGCCTATGGACTGAACAAGAAACCACCAAAAATTTTAACCAGTCATCGTTCTCACAACACTGAGGACCAGTCATTCGAAATGACTTCTCCATGCATTTTATGCATTGGTAAAAGCACTATGATGAAAAGTGTGATATGTTTTCAGGTATCTCCTATACTAATAGAGCCACATGCTCACCGGTTTGCCACATGATGTAGGCCTATGGACTGAACAAGAAACCACCAAAAATTTTAACCAGTCATCGTTCTCACAACACTGAGGACCAGTCATTCGAAATGACTTCTCCATGCATTTTATGCATTGGTAAAAGCACTATGATGAAAAGTGTGATATGTTTTCAGGTATCTCCTATACTAATAGAGCCACATGCTCACCGGTTTGCCACATGATGTAGGCCTATGGACTGAACAAGAAACCACCAAAAATTTTAACCAGTCATCGTTCTCACAACACTGAGGACCAGTCATTCGAAATGACTTCTCCATGCATTTTATGCATTGGTAAAAGCACTATGATGAAAAGTGTGATATGTTTTCAGGTATCTCCTATACTAATAGAGCCACATGCTCACCGGTTTGCCACATGATATAGGCCTATGGACTGAACAAGAAACCACCAAAAATTTTAACCAGTCATCGTTCTCACAACACTGAGGACCAGTCATTCGAAATGACTTCTCCATGCATTTTATGCATTGGTAAAAGCACTATGATGAAAAGTGTGATATGTTTTCAGGTATCTCCTATACTAATAGAGCCACATGCTCACCGGTTTGCCACATGATGTAGACCTATGGACTGAACAAGAAACCACCAAAAATTTTAACCAGTCATCGTTCTCACAACACTGAGGACCAGTCATTCGAAATGACTTCTCCATGCATTTTATGCATTGGTAAAAGCACTATGATGAAAAGTGTGATATGTTTTCAGGTATCTCCTATACTAATAGAGCCACATGCTCACCGGTTTGCCACATGATGTAGGCCTATGGACTGAACAAGAAACCACCAAAAATTTTAACCAGTCATCGTTCTCACAACACTGAGGACCAGTCATTCGAAATGACTTCTCCATGCATTTTATGCATTGGTAAAAGCACTTTGATGAAAAGTGTGATATGTTTTCAGGTATCTCCTATACTAATAGAGCCACATGCTCACCGGTTTGCCACATGATGTAGGCCTATGGACTGAACAAGAAACCACCAAAAATTTTAACCAGTCATCGTTCTCACAACACTGAGGACCAGTCATTCGAAATGACTTCTCCATGCATTTTATGCATTGGTAAAAGCACTATGATGAAAAGTGTGATATGTTTTCAGGTATCTCCTATACTAATAGAGCCACATGCTCACCGGTTTGCCACATGATGTAGGCCTATGGACTGAACAAGAAACCACCAAAAATTTTAACCAGTCATCGTTCTCACAACACTGAGGACCAGTCATTCGAAATGACTTCTCCATGCATTTTATGCATTGGTAAAAGCACTATGATGAAAAGTGTGATATGTTTTCAGGTATCTCCTATACTAATAGAGCCACATGCTCACCGGTTTGCCACATGATGTAGGCCTATGGACTGAACAAGAAACCACCAAAAATTTTAACCAGTCATCGTTCTCACAACACTGAGGACCAGTCATTCGAAATGACTTCTCCATGCATTTTATGCATTGGTAAAAGCACTATGATGAAAAGTGTGATATGTTTTCAGGTATCTCCTATACTAATAGAGCCACATGCTCACCGGTTTGCCACATGATGTAGGCCTATGGACTGAACAAGAAACCACCAAAAATTTTAACCAGTCATCGATCTCACAACACTGAGGACCAGTCATTCGAAATGACTTCTCCATGCATTTTATGCATTGGTAAAAGCACTATGATGAAAAGTGTGATATGTTTTCAGGTATCTCCTATACTAATAGAGCCACATGCTCACCGGTTTGCCACATGATGTAGGCCTATGGACTGAACAAGAAACCACCAAAAATTTTAACCAGTCATCGTTCTCACAACACTGAGGACCAGTCATTTGAAATGACTTCTCCATGCATTTTATGCATTGGTAAAAGCACTATGATGAAAAGTGTGATATGTTTTCAGGTATCTCCTATACTAATAGAGCCACATGCTCACCGGTTTGCCACATGATGTAGGCCTATGGACTGAACAAGAAACCACCAAAAATTTTAACCAGTCATCGTTCTCACAACACTGAGGACTAGGGTTGAGCGAAACGGGTCGAACATTTTCAAAAGTCGCCGACTTTTGGCTAAGTCGGGGTTTCATGAAACCCGATCCGACCCCTGTGCGGGGTCGGCCATGCGGTACGCGACTTTCGCGCCAAAGTCGCGTTTCAATGACGCGAAAAGCGCCATTTCTCAGCCAATGAAGGTAAACGCAGAGTGTGGGCAGCGTGATGACATAGGTCCTGGTCCCCACCATCTTAGAGAAGGGCATTGCAGTGATTGGCTTGCTGTCTGCAACGTCACAGGGGCTATAAAGAGGCGTTCCCGCCGACCGCCATCTTACTGCTGCTGATCTGAGCTTAGGGAGAGGTTGCTGCCGCTTTGTCAGAAGCAGGGATAGCGTTAGGCAGGGTCCATTAACCACAAAACCGCTTGTGCTGCAGCGATTTGCACTGTCCAACACCACCCTCGGTGTGCAGGGACAGTGGAAGTTTTTTTTTTTTTTTTTCCCCTCAGCGCTGTAGCTCATTGGGCTGCCCTAGAAGGCTCCCTGATAGCTGCATTGCTGTGTGTACGCCGCTGTGCAAACCAACTGCTTTTTTCAAAGCACAAATCCTCTTGTTCCTTCCTTTCTGCACAGCTATCTTTTTTGTTTGTCCACACTTTTTATTTCATTTGTGCATCAGTCCACTCCTTATTGCTGCCTGCCATACCTGGCTGAGATTACTGCAGGCAGGGAGATAGTAGCTGCCTGCCATACCTGGCTGAGATTACTGCAGGCAGGGAGATAGTAATTGTAGGACATTCCCTGTTTTTTTTTTTTTTTTTTTTTGGTGGGAGATTAAGATTGGCAATTTGGCATTTCTGCTAGAGTGCCATCCCTGTGTGTGCCATCTCTCTCACATAGTGGGCCATAGAAAGCCTTTTCATTTTTCTGTATTTTTTTTTGTGGGGTGTATAAATTCTCCCTGATAAAAATACAGTGGGAGATTAATATTGGCCTTTGGGCTTGTGTGCCAGTCCTGAGTGTGCCATCTCTCTCACAAATAGTGGGCCATAGAAAGCCTATTTTATTTTTTTTTGGGTTTTATAAATTCTCCCTGAAAAAAAGGGAGATTAATATTGGCCTCTGGGCTTCTGTGCCAGTCCTGAGCGTGCCATCTGTGCCAGTCCTGAGCGTCCCATCTCTCTCACAAATAGTGGGCCATAGAAAGCCTATTTAATTTTTTTTTTGGTTTTATAAATTTTCCCTGAAAAAAGGGAGATTAATATTGGCCTCTGGGCTTGTGTGCCAGTTGTGAGCGTGCCATCTGTGCCAGTCCTGAGCGTGCCATCTCTCTCACAAATAGTGGGCCATAGAAAGCCTATTTAATTTTTTTTTTGGTTTTATAAATTTTCCCTGAAAAAAGGGAGATTAATATTGGCCTCTGGGCTTGTATGCCAGTTGTGAGCGTGCCATCTGTGCCAGTCCTGAGCGTGCCATCTCTCTCACAAATAGTGGGCCATAGAAAGCCTATTTAATTTTTTTTTTGGTTTTATAAATTTTCCCTGAAAAAAGGGAGATTAATATTGGCCTCTGGGCTTGTGTGCCAGTTGTGAGCGTGCCATCTGTGCCAGTCCTGAGCGTGCCATCTCTCTCACAAATAGTGGGCCATAGAAAGCCTATTTTTTTTTGGGGGGGGGTTTTAGAAATTCTCCCTGGAAAAAAAAAGGGAGATTAATATTGCCCTTTGGGCTTGTGTGCCAGTACTAAGCGTTCCATCTCTCTCTCTCTCTCTCAGTCAGTGGGCCATAGAACGCCTATTTTTGGTTTTATTTGTTTTCTAAATTCTCCCTGAAAAAATCATTTTATTTTATTTGGTTTCTAAATTCTTCCTGATAAAATCATATTTTTTTTATTTTTTTTTTTTCTAAAGTCTCCCTGAAAAAAAAAAAAAAAAAAAAAAAACAGTGGGAGATTAATATTGGCCTTTCTGCTTGTGTGCCAGTCTTGACTCCTGGGTGTGCCATCTCTCTCTCTCTCTCTCTCTCTCTCTCTCCAATTGTGGTCCATAGAAAGCCTATATTTTTTTTCCTTGATTTGGGTTCCAAAATCTACCAGAGAAAATAACTCCATCAATCATTGGTAGAAAAATATTGGCCTCTGGGCTTGTGTGCCACTCCTGATTCCTGTGTGCGTCATCTCTCACTCAGTGGCCCATAGAAAGCATATAGTTTGTTACATTTGTTTTCTAAATTCTCCCTGCAAAAATCAATTTTTTTTTTTTGGGGGGGTTTCTAAAGTGTTCCTGAAAAAAATAAAAATAAAAAACAATTAATAGTGTGACATTAATATTAACATTTGTGCTTCAGTGACAGTCCTGCGTGTGGGGCATCTCTCTAATTTGCAGCCACCAAAAAAAGAGTGTGTAACATTGTGCCTGATTTTCGCGGTGGTCTCACCAACCTGTAAAGGGGTAGCTAAATCATACTGAAGTTATAGCTCACCGTGTAAGTTGTGTGACTGCAACAAATAACGTTAGTTTGGTTACGTTTTTAAAACAATGAGGAAGTCTAGTGGAAGAGGTCGTGGCCGGGGGCGTTCATTGTCAGCTGGTAATGAGGGTAGTGGTAGTGGTGGAGCATCAGGTGGTCGTGGGGAAAAAAATATTGCACCTAAGTCTGGAGCTGTGGAGCCAGGTTCGTCGTCCGGCTACACAAGGCCTCGAACGCTCCCTTTTCTGGGATTAGGAAAACCGCTTTTAAAGCCGGAGCAGCAAGAGCAAGTTTTGGCTTATCTTGCTGACTCAGCCTCTAGCTCTTTTGCCTCCTCTCGTGAAACTGGTAAAAGTAAAAGCAGCGCGTCGTTAGTGGATGTTCACGGTCAGGGACAAGTCACTTCCTTGTCCTCTTCAGCAAAAACAACAACAGAGAAGAATGCAGCAGGCGACACAACGGGTTACTCCATGGAGCTCTTTACACATACCGTCCCTGGCTTAGAAAGTGAAGCAGTTAACAGTCCATGCCCATTACAAATTGAATCTGACATGGAGTGCACTGACGCACAGCCACAGCCAGACTACTATGCTGGTCCTTTGACTCAGACCACAACATTGCCCTCGCAGGGTGCTGATCAAGAATCAGACCCTGATGAGACTATGTTGCCCCATCACGAACGCTATACCACCGAACGACACGGTGACACAGACGAAGTTGCGCAGGAGGTACAAGAAGAGTTATTAGATGACCCAGTTCTTGACCCCGATTGGCAGCCATTGGGGGAACAGGGTGCAGGCGGCAGCAGTTCTGAAGCAGAGGAGGAGGAGGGGCCGCAGCAGGCATCAACATCGCCACAGGTTCCATCTGCCGGGCCCGTATCTTGCCCAAAACGCGTGGCAAAGCCAAAACCTGGTGGAGGACAGCGTGGCCATCCGGTTAAAGCTCAGTCTGCAATGCCTGAAAAGGTATCCGATGCTAGAAAGAGTGCAGTCTGGCATTTTTTTAAACAACATCCAATTGATCAGCGCAAAGTCATCTGTCAAAAATGTTCTACTTCCTTAAGCAGAGGTCAGAATCTGAAAAGTCTCAATACTAGTTGCATGCATAGACATTTAACCACCATGCATTTGAAAGCTTGGACTAACTACCAAACGTCCCTTAAGGTTGTTGCACCCTCGGCCAATGAAGCTAGTCATCAACGCAACATCCCTTCCGGCAGTGTAGGACCACCATTTAGCGCACCACCTGCTGTATCTGTGCAGGTATCTTTGCCAGGCCAAAGCAGTCAGGGTCAGGGAATCACCAGTTTCGTAGTAGGAAACACTGCATCTAGGGCACCGGCGGCAACAATACCATCTCCCACCGTCTCTCAGTCTGCCATGTCCACCGGCACCCCCGCTAGTTCCACGATCTCCATCTCTCCAGTCCAGCTCACCCTACATGAGACTATGGTTAGAAAAAGGAAGTACTTAGCCTCGCATCCGCGTACACAGGGTTTGAACGCCCACATAGCTAGACTAATCTCGTTAGAGATGATGCCCTACCGGTTAGTTGAAAGCGAAGCTTTCAAAGACCTGATGGACTACGCTGTACCACGCTACGAGCTACCCAGTCGACACTTTTTTTCCAGAAAAGCCATCCCAGCCCTCCACCAGCATGTTAAAGAGCGCATCGTCCATGCACTCAGGCAATCTGTGAGCACAAAGGTGCACCTGACAACAGATGCATGGACCAGTAGGCATGGCCAGGGACGTTACGTGTCCATCACGGCACACTGGGTAAATGTGGTGGATTCAGGGTCCACAGGGGACAGCAAGTTTGGGACAGTTCTGCCTAGCCCACGGTCTAGTAAACAGTTGTCTGTAGCCGTTCGCACCCCCTCCTCCTCCTCCTCCTCCTCGTCCTCCTGCAGAAGCAAGAGCTCGTCCACAGACCGCAGTCGCACAAACACTCCATCCGCACCTGCCACTGTTGCACACCAGGTCTCCCATTATGGGGCAGCTACTGGCATACGTCAGCAGGCTGTATTGGCTATGAAGTGTTTGGGCGACAATAGACACACCGCGGAAGTTCTGTCCGAGTTCTTGCAGCAAGAAACGCAGTCGTGGCTGGGCACTGTAGATCTTGAGGCAGGCAAGGTAGTGAGTGATAACGGAAGGAATTTCATGGCTGCCATCTCCCTTTCCCAACTGAAACACATTCCTTGCCTGGCTCACACCTTAAACCTGGTGGTGCAGTGCTTCCTGAAAAGTTATCCGGGGTTATCCGACCTGCTCCTCAAAGTGCGTGGACTTTGCGCACATATCCGCCGTTCGCCTGTACACTCCAGCCGTATGCAGACCTATCAGCGTTCTTTGAACCTTCCCCAGCATCGCCTAATCATAGACGTTGCAACAAGGTGGAACTCAACACTGCACATGCTTCAGAGACTGTGCGAACAGAGGCGGGCTGTTATGTTTTTGTGGGAGGATACACATACACGGGCAGGCAGTAGGATGGCAGACATGGAGTTGTCAGGTGTGCAGTGGTCGAAGATTCAAGACATGTGTCAAGTCCTTCAGTGTTTTGAGGAATGCACACGGCTGGTTAGTGCAGACAACACCATAATAAGCATGAGCATCCCCCTAATGCGTCTGCTGATGCAAAGTTTGACGCACATAAAGGATCAGGCGTCTGCACCAGAGGAAGAGGAAAGCCTTGATGACAGTCAGCGATTGTCTGGTCAGGGCAGTGTACATGACGAGGTACCGGGCGAAGAGGAGGTGGAGGATGAGGAGGATGATGGGGATGAGTATATTTTTAATGAGGAAGCTTTCCCGGGGGCACGGGAAATTGGTGGCGTGGCAAGGCCGGGTTCTGGTTTTTTGAGGGACACAAGTGACGTAGATTTGCCTGCAACTGCCCCTCAACCAAGCACAACCGCAGATTTGACAATGGGAACTTTGGCCCACATGGCGGATTATGCCTTGCGTATCCTCAAAAGGGACACACGCATTACAAAAATGATGAACGATGACGATTACTGGTTGGCCTGCCTCCTTGATCCTCGCTATAAAGGCAAATTGCAAAATATTATGCCACATGAGAACTTGGAACTAATATTAGCAACAAAACAATCAACTCTTGTTGACCGTTTGCTTCTGGCATTCCCTGCACACAGCGCCCGTGATCGTTCTCACACAAGCTCCAGGGGCCAGCAGACCAGAGGTGTTAGAGGGGCAGAAATCAGAAGTGGCGTTGGCCAGAGGGGTTTTCTGACCAGGTTGTGGAGTGATTTTTCTATGACCGCAGACAGGACAGGTACTGCAGCATCAATTCAAAGTGACAGGAGACAACATTTGTCCAGTATGGTTACAAACTATTTTTCATCCCTTATCGACGTTCTCCCTCAACCGTCATTCCCATTTGATTACTGGGCATCCAAATTAGACACCTGGCCAGAATTGGCAGAATATGCATTGCAGGAGCTTGCTTGCCCGGCAGCTAGTGTCCTATCAGAAAGAGTATTCAGTGCTGCAGGTTCAATACTAACAGAAAAAAGGACTCGTCTGGCTACCCAAAATGTAGATGATCTAACCTTCATTAAAATGAACCACAACTGGATTTCAAAATCTTTTGCCCCACCCTGCCCGGCTGACACCTAGCTTTCCTATGAAAAGGTCTTGCCTGTGGACTATTCTGAATGACTTTTCCAATCTCGTAATTTTCTTCACCTGATTGTCCAGCATACGACATGTTTCCACCTCACGAAATGGCCAAACTCCCCACACGGGGTCGTGCTATCGCCACTTTGCGCTTGGACCCTTGAGAGTGCTGTTTGTCTGAAGAGGTGGGTGTGGCCGCTTTTGGTCGACGGCACTGCCACTGGGTCCCTCATAGTACAATAAAGTGTCTCTGGCGGTGGTGGTGCGCACCCAACGTCAGACTCACCGATGTAATATGAGGGGCCCTGTGCCTGTACCGCCGGCCACAAGCCAGTTCCCCCCCCCCCAGCTCAAACAGTGCTCTACCACTAGCAAAATTATCTCTCACAGCTTCACCAATGTGTAGTCTAGGCGCTGACATCCTTCAATGCCTGGCACTGACAATACCATTGTTTTGACATTTTTGTTATGTTAGGCCTTCGAAGCCTGTCTGCGGTCACTCCTTCCACTAGACTTCCACTGACCATACACTGCTGCCCATGTACCCCTGGAACCAATTTAAAGTGCCTACAGCCAGCCCAATTTTGTTAGGTTAGGCCTTCGAAGACTGTCTGCCGTCACTCCTTCCACTAGACTTCCACTGACCATACACTGCTGCCCATGTACCCCTGGAACCAATTTAAAGTGCCTACAGCCAGCCCAATTTTGTTATGTTAGGCCTTGGAAGCCTGTCTGCGGTCACTCCTTCCACTAGACTTCCACTGACCAGACCACTGCTGCCCATGTACCCCTGGAACCAATTTAAAGTGCCTACAGCCAGCCCAATTTTGTTATGTTAGGCCTTGGAAGCCTGTCTGCGGTCACTCCTTCCACTAGACTTCCACTGACCAGACCACTGCTGCCCGTGTACCCCTGGAACCAATTTAAAATTGCCTACAGCCATGTGTTAGTATTTTAGGCCTTCGATGCCTGTCTGTGGTCACTCCTTCCACTAGGCCTCCACTGACCACACCACTGCTGCCCGTGTACCCCTGGAACCAATTTAAAATTGCCTACAGCCATGTGTGATTATTTTAGGCCTTCGATGCCTGTCTGCGGTCACTCCTTCCACTAGGCCTCCACTGACCACACCACTGCTGCCCGTGTAACCCTGGAACCAATTTAAAATTGCCTACAGCCATGTGTTATTATTTTAGGCCTTCGATGCCTGTCTGCGGTCACTCCTTCCACTAGGCCTCCACTGACCACACCACTGCTGCCCAAGTACCCCTGGAACCAATTTAAAATTGCCTACAGCCATGTGTTAATATTTTAGGCCTTCGATGCCTGTCTGTGGTCACTCCTTCCACTAGGCCTCCACTGACCACACCACTGCTGCCCGTGTACCCCTGGAACCAATTTAAAATTGCCTACAGCCATGTGTGATTATTTTAGGCCTTCGATGCCTGTCTGCGGTCACTCCTTCCACTAGGCCTCCACTGACCACACCACTGCTGCCCGTGTAACCCTGGAACCAATTTAAAATTGCCTACAGCCATGTGTTATTATTTTAGGCCTTCGATGCCTGTCTGCGGTCACTCCTTCCACTAGGCCTCCACTGACCACACCACTGCTGCCCGTGTACCCCTGGAACCAATTTAAAATTGCCTACAGCCAGCCCAATTTTTTTATTTTAGGCCTTCGATGCCTGTCTGCGGTCCATTCTTTCAACTACTACTACACTGACCAGGGCACTGCTGCCCAAGTACCCCTGGAACCAATTTAAAATTGCCTACAGCCATGTGTTAATATTTTAGGCCTTCGATGCCTGTCTGTGGTCACTCCTTCCACTAGGCCTCCACTGACCACACCACTGCTGCCCGTGTACCCCTGGAACCAATTTAAAATTGCCTACAGCCATGTGTGATTATTTTAGGCCTTCGATGCCTGTCTGCGGTCCCTCCTTCCACTAGGCCTCCACTGACCTGTCTACTGCGGCCCGTGTACCCCTTGAACCAACCTAATAAAATATTTAAAAAATTAATTTGATTATAAAAAATAAGATCGTGTTGAGATCTCAAATGCAGACATTTTAACAATCAAAACAAACACACAACAAATATCTGGAACTGTACTACAAAGGTCCAACAGCTACAATTTCTTTCTCCTGCAAGAAGTTAACTGAAAGTTTTTTGGAGTTGTTAACACAGATATGGCATCCACCGAGTGTTGTCCTGTCGCGTCTCCTTTAAATTATTTCCAATAAGATGTTAAACTATTAATTTAATAAAATCAATAATTAAAAAAATAATTGAGTAAGTCAAAAGCACATTGCAAATAAACATTAATTACAAATCAAGAAGCATGGCGCGTCCGAGGGTGAGTAGATACCGAATAAGAATATAATCACCCTCGGACGCGCAATGCTTATTTACAACAGCCTTCCTTCCTAAGAATCAGCCCTTCCGTGGTGTAGAGAGAGGTTGTTGTTACACTCCAAGGTGTTCCCCAGGTTGCCTTTCCTGAGCTTCGATCTTCCGGCTCTCGTTTAGTAGCTGTTGGAAACTACGCTGCATTAGGCCTACTAATTGTGTATGGGTGAAACAGTGGCGCATCTGCGGTCCCTCCTTCCACTAGGCCTCCACTGACCTGTCTACTGCGGCCCGTGTACCCCTTGAACCAACCTAATAAAATATTTAAAAAATTAATTTGATTATAAAAAATAAGATCGTGTTGAGATCTCAAATGCAGACATTTTAACAATCAAAACAAACACACAACAAATATCTGGAACTGTACTACAAAGGTCCAACAGCTACAATTTCTTTCTCCTGCAAGAAGTTAACTGAAAGTTTTTTGGAGTTGTTAACACAGATATGGCATCCACCGAGTGTTGTCCTGTCGCGTCTCCTTTAAATTATTTCCAATAAGATGTTAAACTATTAATTTAATAAAATCAATAATTAAAAAAATAATTGAGTAAGTCAAAAGCACATTGCAAATAAACATTAATTACAAATCAAGAAGCATGGCGCGTCCGAGGGTGAGTAGATACCGAATAAGAATATAATCACCCTCGGACGCGCAATGCTTATTTACAACAGCCTTCCTTCCTAAGAATCAGCCCTTCCGTGGTGTAGAGAGAGGTTGTTGTTACACTCCAAGGTGTTCCCCAGGTTGCCTTTCCTGAGCTTCGATCTTCCGGCTCTCGTTTAGTAGCTGTTGGAAACTACGCTGCATTAGGCCTACTAATTGTGTATGGGTGAAACAGTGGCGCATCTGCGGTCCCTCCTTCCACTAGGCCTCCACTGACCTGTCTACTGCGGCCCGTGTACCCCTTGAACCAACCTAATAAAATATTTAAAAAATTAATTTGATTATAAAAAATAAGATCGTGTTGAGATCTCAAATGCAGACATTTTAACAATCAAAACAAACACACAACAAATATCTGGAACTGTACTACAAAGGTCCAACAGCTACAATTTCTTTCTCCTGCAAGAAGTTAACTGAAAGTTTTTTGGAGTTGTTAACACAGATATGGCATCCACCGAGTGTTGTCCTGTCGCGTCTCCTTTAAATTATTTCCAATAAGATGTTAAACTATTAATTTAATAAAATCAATAATTAAAAAAATAATTGAGTAAGTCAAAAGCACATTGCAAATAAACATTAATTACAAATCAAGAAGCATGGCGCGTCCGAGGGTGAGTAGATACCGAATAAGAATATAATCACCCTCGGACGCGCAATGCTTATTTACAACAGCCTTCCTTCCTAAGAATCAGCCCTTCCGTGGTGTAGAGAGAGGTTGTTGTTACACTCCAAGGTGTTCCCCAGGTTGCCTTTCCTGAGCTTCGATCTTCATGCTCTCGTTTAGTAGGTGTCGGAAAGTAGGCTGCATTAGGCCTAAAAAATGGGGAATGGGGTGGAGAGAGATGGTGTGTTACACTCCAAGGTGTTCTCCAGGTTTCCTCGCCATTGCTTCGATCTTCCGACTCTCGTTTAGTAGTTGTAGAAAACTACACTGCATTAGGCCTACAAAATGGGTATGGGGTGGAGAGAGATGGTGTGTTACACTCCAAGGTGTTCCCCAGGTTGCCTTTCCTGAGCTTCTATCTTCAGGCTCTCATTAAATTGTGGTTAAATGGAACAACTGCATTTGGCGTACTAGTTGGTTTGGGGCCTACTATCGGTGTCTGCCACTCCTTGCTGTTCTCCTGGTTTCCTGTCCTGAAATTCCATTTTCAGCCTCTCGTTAAGTAGTTGTTAATGTTAGACTGCATTTGGCCTACTAGTTGGGTTGGGGCCTACTATCGGTGTCTGCCACTCCTTGCTGTTCTCCTCCACTGAACAAAGCTGTGCCGCCTGTTTACTACGGTTGCCAATTTTGAACTGCATTTCGACTACTTACTGATTTGGCCCTACTCTCTGTGTCAGCCTCTCATTCCAGTTGTCCTCCACTGCAATGCCCCCTGGTTATTCCTGTGTTACCAATTTTGAACTGCATTTAGCCCACTTTATTCTTTGGGCCTATATCTGTGTTTCCACTTCATCGTGCCCATTGCCCAGCCAGTGATAGATGAGTCTGCTGGTACATTGACCCATAACGCAACATTCCCCGTGCACGCTACACAACAACATTGTGACCCTGCTGAAAGTCAGGTTGCTCTTCCCGCATACCATACCACCTTACACGGGGACAAAGAGGAAGGTGCAGATGAAAGTGCAGGTTCCTTCATCAGGTGGGGGGAGGAATACTAGTTGGCGACGTCACTGGCACAGGGCCTCTCATAGTACGCAAAAGTGTTGCTGCCGGTGGGAGGCGCCCCCGCCGTGCAAACACACCGCTGTACTTTGAGGGGCCCTGTGCCAGTGCCAATGCCAACGAGTGGGCCCCCCCTGCTTGCTCAGGATCACAGCACTTGCAAAGTTGAAATACTTACCTCTCCCTGCTCCACTGCCGTGACGTGGTCCAGATTTACTGGGCCCACTAATTACTTGAACCAGCCCTACCCCCCACAACTTTAGCCAAATGACCCCCAATTTCAAATGCCTTCCAATTATTTTAAGGTAAATTACGCTTGACAAGCTTCATTAAGAAGAATGGATGGTTTTGACATTAAAATGGGCACTCTAGGTGTTTTCCTGGCCCCCACTCACTGCCGACTATGCTGCCCCATTGACTTGCATTGGGTTTCGTGTTTCGGTCGATCCCGACTTTACGTCATAATCGGCCGATTTCACTCGACCCGACTTTGGACATAGTCGGGTTTCGCAAAACCCGGCTCGACTCTAAAAAGGTCAAGGTCGCTCAACTCTACTGAGGACCAGTCATTCGAAATGACTTCTCCATGCATTTTATGCATTGGTAAAAGCACTATGATGAAAAGTGTGATATGTTTTCAGGTATCTCCTATACTAATAGAGCCACATGCTCACCGGTTTGCCACATGATGTAGGCCTATGGACTGAACAAGAAACCACCAAAAATTTTAACCAGTCATCGTTCTCACAACACTGAGGACCAGTCATTCGAAATGACTTCTCCATGCATTTTATGCATTGGTAAAAGCACTATGATGAAAAGTGTGATATGTTTTCAGGTATCTCCTATACTAATAGAGCCACATGCTCACCGGTTTGCCACATGATGTAGGCCTATGGATTGAACAAGAAACCACCAAAAATTTTAACCAGTCATCGTTCTCACAACACTGAGGACCAGTCATTCGAAATGACTTCTCCATGCATTTTATGCACTGGTAAAAGCACTATGATGAAAAGTGTGATATGTTTTCAGGTATCTCCTATACTAATAGAGCCACATGCTCACCGGTTTGCCACATGATGTAGGCCTATGGACTGAACAAGAAACCACCAAAAATTTTAACCAGTCATCGTTCTCACAACACTGAGGACCAGTCATTCGAAATGACTTCTCCATGCATTTTATGCATTGGTAAAAGCACTATGATGAAAAGTGTGATATGTTTTCAGGTATCTCCTATACTAATAGAGCCACATGCTCACCGGTTTGCCACATGATGTAGGCCTATGGACTGAACAAGAAACCACCAAAAATTTTAACCAGTCATCGTTCTCACAACACTGAGGACCAGTCATTCGAAATGACTTCTCCATGCATTTTATGCATTGGTAAAAGCACTATGATGAAAAGTGTGATATGTTTTCAGGTATCTCCTATACTAATAGAGCCACATGCTCACCGGTTTGCCACATGATGTAGGCCTATGGACTGAACAAGAAACCACCAAAAATTTTAACCAGTCATCGTTCTCACAACACTGAGGACCAGTCATTCGAAATGACTTCTCCATGCATTTTATGCATTGGTAAAAGCACTATGATGAAAAGTGTGATATGTTTTCAGGTATCTCCTATACTAATAGAGCCACATGCTCACCGGTTTGCCACATGATGTAGGCCTATGGACTGAACAAGAAACCACCAAAAATTTTAACCAGTCATCGTTCTCACAACACTGAGGACCAGTCATTCGAAATGACTTCTCCATGCATTTTATGCATTGGTAAAAGCACTATGATGAAAAGTGTGATATGTTTTCAGGTATCTCCTATACTAATAGAGCCACATGCTCACCGGTTTGCCACATGATGTAGGCCTATGGACTGAACAAGGAACCACCAAAAATTTTAACCAGTCATCGTTCTCACAACACTGAGGACCAGTCATTCGAAATGACTTCTCCATGCATTTTATGCATTGGTAAAAGCACTATGATGAAAAGTGTGATATGTTTTCAGGTATCTCCTATACTAATAGAGCCACATGCTCACCGGTTTGCCACATGATGTAGGCCTATGGACTGAACAAGAAACCACTAAAAATTTTAACCAGTCATCGTTCTCACAACACTGAGGACCAGTCATTCGAAATGACTTCTCCATGCATTTTATGCATTGGTAAAAGCACTATGATGAAAAGTGTGATATGTTTTCAGGTATCTCCTATACTAATAGAGCCACATGCTCACCGGTTTGCCACATGATGTAGGTCTGTGGATTGAACAAGAAACCACCAAAAATTTTAACCAGTCATCGTTCTCACAACACTGAGGACCAGTCATTCGAAATGACTTCTCCATGCATTTTATGCATTGGTAAAAGCACTATGATGAAAAGTGTGATATGTTTTCAGGTATCTCCTATACTAATAGAGCCACATGCTCACTGGTTTGCCACATGATGTAGGCCTATGGACTGAACAAGAAACCACCAAAAATTTTAACCAGTCATCGTTCTCACAACACTGAGGACCAGTCATTCGAAATGACTTCTCCATGCATTTTATGCATTGGTAAAAGCACTATGATGAAAAGTGTGATATGTTTTCAGGTATCTCCTATACTAATAGAGCCACATGCTCACCGGTTTGCCACATGATGTAGGCCTATGGACTGAACAAGAAACCACCAAAAATTTTAACCAGTCATCGTTCTCACAACACTGAGGACCAGTCATTCGAAATGACTTCTCCATGCATTTTATGCATTGGTAAAAGCACTATGATGAAAAGTGTGATATGTTTTCAGGTATCTCCTATACTAATAGAGCCACATGCTCACCGGTTTGCCACATGATGTAGGCCTATGGACTGAACAAGAAACCACCAAAAATTTTAACCAGTCATCGTTCTCACAACACTGAGGACCAGTCATTCGAAATGACTTCTCCATGCATTTTATGCATTGATAAAAGCACTATGATGAAAAGTGTGATATGTTTTCAGGTATCTCCTATACTAATAGAGCCACATGCTCACCGGTTTGCCACATGATGTAGGCCTATGGACTGAACAAGAAACCACCAAAAATTTTAACCAGTCATCGTTCTCACAACACTGAGGACCAGTCATTCGAAATGACTTCTCCATGCATTTTATGCATTGGTAAAAGCACTATGATGAAAAGTGTGATATGTTTTCCGGTATCTCCTATACTAATAGAGCCACATGCTCACCGGTTTGCCACATGATGTAGGCCTATGGACTGAACAAGAAACCACCAAAAATTTTAACCAGTCATCGTTCTCACAACACTGAGGACCAGTCATTCGAAATGACTTCTCCATGCATTTTATGCATTGATAAAAGCACTATGATGAAAAGTGTGATATGTTTTCAGGTATCTCCTATACTAATAGAGCCACATGCTCACCGGTTTGCCACATGATGTAGGCCTATGGACTGAACAAGAAACCACCAAAAATTTTAACCAGTCATCGTTCTCACAACACTGAGGACCAGTCATTCGAAATGACTTCTCCATGCATTTTATGCATTGGTAAAAGCACTATGATGAAAAGTGTGATATGTTTTCAGGTATCTCCTATACTAATAGAGCCACATGCTCACCGGTTTGCCACATAATGTAGGCCTATGGACTGAACAAGAAACCACCCAAAATTTTAACCAGTCATCGTTCTCACAACACTGAGGACCAGTCATTCGAAATGACTTCTCCATGCATTTTATGCATTGGTAAAAGCACTATGATGAAAAGTGTGATATGTTTTCAGGTATCTCCTATACTAATAGAGCCACATGCTCACCGGTTTGCCACATGATGTAGGCCTATGGACTGAACAAGAAACCACCATAAATTTTAACCAGTCATCGTTCTCACAACACTGAGGACCAGTCATTCGAAATGACTTCTCCATGCATTTTATGCATTGGTAAAAGCACTATGATGAAAAGTGTGATATGTTTTCAGGTATCTCCTATACTAATAGAGCCACATGCTCACCGGTTTGCCACATGATGTAGGCCTATGGACTGAACAAGAAACCACCAAAAATTTTAACCAGTCATCGTTCTCACAACACTGAGGACCAGTCATTCGAAATGACTTCTCCATGCATTTTATGCATTGGTAAAAGCACTATGATGAAAAGTGTGATATGTTTTCAGGTATCTCCTATACTAATAGAGCCACATGCTCACCGGTTTGCCACATGATGTAGGCCTATGGAATGAACAAGAAACCACCAAAAATTTTAACCAGTCATCGTTCTCACAACACTGAGGACCAGTCATTCGAAATGACTTCTCCATGCATTTTATGCATTGGTAAAAGCACTATGATGAAAAGTGTGATATGTTTTCAGGTATCTCCTATACTAATAGAGCCACATGCTCACCGGTTTGCCACATGATGTAGGCCTATGGACTGAACAAGAAACCACCAAAAATTTTAACCAGTCATCGTTCTCACAACACTGAGGACCAGTCATTCGAAATGACTTCTCCATGCATTTTATGCATTGGTAAAAGCACTATGATGAAAAGTGTGATATGTTTTCAGGTATCTCCTATACTAATAGAGCCACATGCTCACCGGTTTGCCACATGATGTAGGCCTATGGACTGAACAAGAAACCACCAAAAATTTTAACCAGTCATCGTTCTCACAACACTGAGGACCAGTCATTCGAAATGACTTCTCCATGCATTTTATGCATTGGTAAAAGCACTATGATGAAAAGTGTGATATGTTTTCAGGTATCTCCTATACTAATAGAGCCACATGCTCACCGGTTTGCCACATGATGTAGGCCTATGGACTGAACAAGAAACCACCAAAAATTTTAACCAGTCATCGTTCTAACAACACTGAGGACCAGTCATTCGAAATGACTTCTCCATGCATTTTATGCATTGGTAAAAGCACTATGATGAAAAGTGTGATATGTTTTCAGGTATCTCCTATACTAATAGAGCCATATGCTCACCGGTTTGCCACATGATGTAGGCCTATGGACTGAACAAGAAACCACCAAAAATTTTAACCAGTCATCGTTCTCAAAACACTGAGGACCAGTCATTCGAAATGACTTCTCCATGCATTTTATGCATTGGTTAAAGCACTATGATGAAAAGTGTGATATGTTTTCAGGTATCTCCTATACTAATAGAGCCACATGCTCACCGGTTTGCCACATGATGTAGGCCTATGGACTGAACAAGAAACCACCAAAAATTTTAACCAGTCATCGTTCTCACAACACTGAGGACCAGTCATTTGAAATGACTTCTCCATGCATTTTATGCATTGGTAAAAGCACTATGATGAAAAGTGTGATATGTTTTCAGGTATCTCCTATACTAATAGAGCCACATGCTCACCGGTTTGCCACATGATGTAGGCCTATGGACTGAACAAGAAACCACCAAAAATTTTAACCAGTCATCGTTCTCACAACACTGAGGACCAGTCATTCGAAATGACTTCTCCATGCATTTTATGCATTGGTAAAAGCACTATGATGAAAAGTGTGATATGTTTTCAGGTATCTCCTATACTAATAGAGCCACATGCTCACCGGTTTGCCACATGATGTAGGCCTATGGACTGAACAAGAAACCACCAAAAATTTTAACCAGTCATCGTTCTCACAACACTGAGGACCAGTCATTCGAAATGACTTCTCCATGCATTTTATGCATTGGTAAAAGCACTATGATGAAAAGTGTGATATGTTTTCAGGTATCTCCTATACTAATAGAGCCACATGCTCACCGGTTTGCCACATGATGTAGGCCTATGGACTGAACAAGAAACCACCAAAAATTTTAACCAGTCATCGTTCTAACAACACTGAGGACCAGTCATTCGAAATGACTTCTCCATGCATTTTATGCATTGGTAAAAGCACTATGATGAAAAGTGTGATATGTTTTCAGGTATCTCCTATACTAATAGAGCCATATGCTCACCGGTTTGCCACATGATGTAGGCCTATGGACTGAACAAGAAACCACCAAAAATTTTAACCAGTCATCGTTCTCAAAACACTGAGGACCAGTCATTCGAAATGACTTCTCCATGCATTTTATGCATTGGTTAAAGCACTATGATGAAAAGTGTGATATGTTTTCAGGTATCTCCTATACTAATAGAGCCACATGCTCACCGGTTTGCCACATGATGTAGGCCTATGGACTGAACAAGAAACCACCAAAAATTTTAACCAGTCATCGTTCTCACAACACTGAGGACCAGTCATTTGAAATGACTTCTCCATGCATTTTATGCATTGGTAAAAGCACTATGATGAAAAGTGTGATATGTTTTCAGGTATCTCCTATACTAATAGAGCCACATGCTCACCGGTTTGCCACATGATGTAGGCCTATGGACTGAACAAGAAACCACCAAAAATTTTAACCAGTCATCGTTCTCACAACACTGAGGACCAGTCATTCGAAATGACTTCATGCATTTTATGCATTGGTAAAAGCACTATGATGAAAAGTGTGATATGTTTTCAGGTATCTCCTATACTAATAGAGCCACATGCTCACCGGTTTGCCACATGATGTAGGCCTATGGACTGAACAAGAAACCACCAAAAATTTTAACCAGTCATCGTTCTCACAACACTGAGGACCAGTCATTCGAAATGACTTCTCCATGCATTTTATGCATTGGTAAAAGCACTATGATGAAAAGTGTGATATGTTTTCAGGTATCTCCTATACTAATAGAGCCACATGCTCACCGGTTTGCCACATGATGTAGGCCTATGGACTGAACAAGAAACCACCAAAAATTTTAACCAGTCATCGTTCTCACAACACTGAGGACCAGTCATTCGAAATGACTTCTCCATGCATTTTATGCATTGGTAAAAGCACTATGATGAAAAGTGTGATATGTTTTCAGGTATCTCCTATACTAATAGAGCCACATGCTCACCGGTTTGCCACATGATGTAGGCCTATGGACTGAACAAGAAACCACCATAAATTTTAACCAGTCATCGTTCTCACAACACTGAGGACCAGTCATTCGAAATGACTTCTCCATGCATTTTATGCATTGGTAAAAGCACTATGATGAAAAGTGTGATATGTTTTCAGGTATCTCCTATACTAATAGAGCCACATGCTCACCGGTTTGCCACATGATGTAGGCCTATGGACTGAACAAGAAACCACCAAAAATTTTAACCAGTCATCGTTCTCACAACACTGAGGACCAGTCATTCGAAATGACTTCTCCATGCATTTTATGCATTGGTAAAAGCACTATGATGAAAAGTGTGATATGTTTTCAGGTATCTCCTATACTAATAGAGCCACATGCTCACCGGTTTGCCACATGATGTAGGCCTATGGACTGAACAAGAAACCACCAAAAATTTTAACCAGTCATCGTTCTCACAACACTGAGGACCAGTCATTCGAAATGACTTCTCCATGCATTTTATGCATTGGTAAAAGCACTATGATGAAAAGTGTGATATGTTTTCAGGTATCTCCTATACTAATAGAGCCACATGCTCACCGGTTTGCCACATGATGTAGGCCTATGGACTGAACAAGAAACCACCAAAAATTTTAACCAGTCATCGTTCTCACAACACTGAGGACCAGTCATTCGAAATGACTTCTCCATGCATTTTATGCATTGGTAAAAGCACTATGATGAAAAGTGTGATATGTTTTCAGGTATCTCCTATACTAATAGAGCCACATGCTCACCGGTTTGCCACATGATGTAGGCCTATGGACTGAACAAGAAACCACCAAAAATTTTAACCAGTCATCGTTCTCACAACACTGAGGACCAGTCATTCGAAATGACTTCTCCATGCATTTTATGCATTGGTAAAAGCACTATGATGAAAAGTGTGATATGTTTTCAGGTATCTCCTATACTAATAGAGCCACATGCTCACCGGTTTGCCACATGATGTAGGCCTATGGACTGAACAAGAAACCACCAAAAATTTTAACCAGTCATCGTTCTCACAACACTGAGGACCAGTCATTCGAAATGACTTCTCCATGCATTTTATGCATTGGTAAAAGCACTATGATGAAAAGTGTGATATGTTTTCAGGTATCTCCTATACTAATAGAGCCACATGCTCACCGGTTTGCCACATGATGTAGGCCTATGGACTGAACAAGAAACCACCAAAAATTTTAACCAGTCATCGTTCTCACAACACTGAGGACCAGTCATTCGAAATGACTTCTCCATGCATTTTATGCATTGGTAAAAGCACTATGATGAAAAGTGTGATATATTTTCAGGTATCTCCTATACTAATAGAGCCACATGCTCACCGGTTTGCCACATGATGTAGGCCTATGGACTGAACAAGAAACCACCAAAAATTTTAACCAGTCATCGTTCTCACAACACTGAGGACCAGTCATTCGAAATGACTTCTCCATGCATTTTATGCATTGGTAAAAGCACTATGATGAAAAGTGTGATATGTTTTCAGGTATCTCCTATACTAATAGAGCCACATGCTCACCGGTTTGCCACATGATGTAGGCCTATGGACTGAACAAGGAACCACCAAAAATTTTAACCAGTCATCGTTCTCACAACACTGAGGACCAGTCATTCGAAATGACTTCTCCATGCATTTTATGCATTGGTAAAAGCACTATGATGAAAAGTGTGATATGTTTTCAGGTATCTCCTATACTAATAGAGCCACATGCTCACCGGTTTGCCACATGATGTAGGCCTATGGACTGAACAAGAAACCACTAAAAATTTTAACCAGTCATCGTTCTCACAACACTGAGGACCAGTCATTCGAAATGACTTCTCCATGCATTTTATGCATTGGTAAAAGCACTATGATGAAAAGTGTGATATGTTTTCAGGTATCTCCTATACTAATAGAGCCACATGCTCACCGGTTTGCCACATGATGTAGGTCTATGGATTGAACAAGAAACCACCAAAAATTTTAACCAGTCATCGTTCTCACAACACTGAGGACCAGTCATTCGAAATGACTTCTCCATGCATTTTATGCATTGGTAAAAGCACTATGATGAAAAGTGTGATATGTTTTCAGGTATCTCCTATACTAATAGAGCCACATGCTCACTGGTTTGCCACATGATGTAGGCCTATGGACTGAACAAGAAACCACCAAAAATTTTAACCAGTCATCGTTCTCACAACACTGAGGACCAGTCATTCGAAATGACTTCTCCATGCATTTTATGCATTGGTAAAAGCACTATGATGAAAAGTGTGATATGTTTTCAGGTATCTCCTATACTAATAGAGCCACATGCTCACCGGTTTGCCACATGATGTAGGCCTATGGACTGAACAAGAAACCACCAAAAATTTTAACCAGTCATCGTTCTCACAACACTGAGGACCAGTCATTCGAAATGACTTCTCCATGCATTTTATGCATTGGTAAAAGCACTATGATGAAAAGTGTGATATGTTTTCAGGTATCTCCTATACTAATAGAGCCACATGCTCACCGGTTTGCCACATGATGTAGGCCTATGGACTGAACAAGAAACCACCAAAAATTTTAACCAGTCATCGTTCTCACAACACTGAGGACCAGTCATTCGAAATGACTTCTCCATGCATTTTATGCATTGATAAAAGCACTATGATGAAAAGTGTGATATGTTTTCAGGTATCTCCTATACTAATAGAGCCACATGCTCACCGGTTTGCCACATGATGTAGGCCTATGGACTGAACAAGAAACCACCAAAAATTTTAACCAGTCATCGTTCTCACAACACTGAGGACCAGTCATTCGAAATGACTTCTCCATGCATTTTATGCATTGGTAAAAGCACTATGATGAAAAGTGTGATATGTTTTCCGGTATCTCCTATACTAATAGAGCCACATGCTCACCGGTTTGCCACATGATGTAGGCCTATGGACTGAACAAGGAACCACCAAAAATTTTAACCAGTCATCGTTCTCACAACACTGAGGACCAGTCATTCGAAATGACTTCTCCATGCATTTTATGCATTGGTAAAAGCACTATGATGAAAAGTGTGATATGTTTTCAGGTATCTCCTATACTAATAGAGCCACATGCTCACCGGTTTGCCACATGATGTAGGCCTATGGACTGAACAAGAAACCACTAAAAATTTTAACCAGTCATCGTTCTCACAACACTGAGGACCAGTCATTCGAAATGACTTCTCCATGCATTTTATGCATTGGTAAAAGCACTATGATGAAAAGTGTGATATGTTTTCAGGTATCTCCTATACTAATAGAGCCACATGCTCACCGGTTTGCCACATGATGTAGGTCTATGGATTGAACAAGAAACCACCAAAAATTTTAACCAGTCATCGTTCTCACAACACTGAGGACCAGTCATTCGAAATGACTTCTCCATGCATTTTATGCATTGGTAAAAGCACTATGATGAAAAGTGTGATATGTTTTCAGGTATCTCCTATACTAATAGAGCCACATGCTCACTGGTTTGCCACATGATGTAGGCCTATGGACTGAACAAGAAACCACCAAAAATTTTAACCAGTCATCGTTCTCACAACACTGAGGACCAGTCATTCGAAATGACTTCTCCATGCATTTTATGCATTGGTAAAAGCACTATGATGAAAAGTGTGATATGTTTTCAGGTATCTCCTATACTAATAGAGCCACATGCTCACCGGTTTGCCACATGATGTAGGCCTATGGACTGAACAAGAAACCACCAAAAATTTTAACCAGTCATCGTTCTCACAACACTGAGGACCAGTCATTCGAAATGACTTCTCCATGCATTTTATGCATTGGTAAAAGCACTATGATGAAAAGTGTGATATGTTTTCAGGTATCTCCTATACTAATAGAGCCACATGCTCACCGGTTTGCCACATGATGTAGGCCTATGGACTGAACAAGAAACCACCAAAAATTTTAACCAGTCATCGTTCTCACAACACTGAGGACCAGTCATTCGAAATGACTTCTCCATGCATTTTATGCATTGATAAAAGCACTATGATGAAAAGTGTGATATGTTTTCAGGTATCTCCTATACTAATAGAGCCACATGCTCACCGGTTTGCCACATGATGTAGGCCTATGGACTGAACAAGAAACCACCAAAAATTTTAACCAGTCATCGTTCTCACAACACTGAGGACCAGTCATTCGAAATGACTTCTCCATGCATTTTATGCATTGGTAAAAGCACTATGATGAAAAGTGTGATATGTTTTCCGGTATCTCCTATACTAATAGAGCCACATGCTCACCGGTTTGCCACATGATGTAGGCCTATGGACTGAACAAGAAACCACCAAAAATTTTAACCAGTCATCGTTCTCACAACACTGAGGACCAGTCATTCGAAATGACTTCTCCATGCATTTTATGCATTGGTAAAAGCACTATGATGAAAAGTGTGATATGTTTTCCGGTATCTCCTATACTAATAGAGCCACATGCTCACCGGTTTGCCACATGATGTAGGCCTATGGACTGAACAAGGAACCACCAAAAATTTTAACCAGTCATCGTTCTCACAACACTGAGGACCAGTCATTCGAAATGACTTCTCCATGCATTTTATGCATTGGTAAAAGCACTATGATGAAAAGTGTGATATGTTTTCAGGTATCTCCTATACTAATAGAGCCACATGCTCACCGGTTTGCCACATGATGTAGGCCTATGGACTGAACAAGAAACCACTAAAAATTTTAACCAGTCATCGTTCTCACAACACTGAGGACCAGTCATTCGAAATGACTTCTCCATGCATTTTATGCATTGGTAAAAGCACTATGATGAAAAGTGTGATATGTTTTCAGGTATCTCCTATACTAATAGAGCCACATGCTCACCGGTTTGCCACATGATGTAGGTCTATGGATTGAACAAGAAACCACCAAAAATTTTAACCAGTCATCGTTCTCACAACACTGAGGACCAGTCATTCGAAATGACTTCTCCATGCATTTTATGCATTGGTAAAAGCACTATGATGAAAAGTGTGATATGTTTTCAGGTATCTCCTATACTAATAGAGCCACATGCTCACTGGTTTGCCACATGATGTAGGCCTATGGACTGAACAAGAAACCACCAAAAATTTTAACCAGTCATCGTTCTCACAACACTGAGGACCAGTCATTCGAAATGACTTCTCCATGCATTTTATGCATTGGTAAAAGCACTATGATGAAAAGTGTGATATGTTTTCAGGTATCTCCTATACTAATAGAGCCACATGCTCACCGGTTTGCCACATGATGTAGGCCTATGGACTGAACAAGAAACCACCAAAAATTTTAACCAGTCATCGTTCTCACAACACTGAGGACCAGTCATTCGAAATGACTTCTCCATGCATTTTATGCATTGGTAAAAGCACTATGATGAAAAGTGTGATATGTTTTCAGGTATCTCCTATACTAATAGAGCCACATGCTCACCGGTTTGCCACATGATGTAGGCCTATGGACTGAACAAGAAACCACCAAAAATTTTAACCAGTCATCGTTCTCACAACACTGAGGACCAGTCATTCGAAATGACTTCTCCATGCATTTTATGCATTGATAAAAGCACTATGATGAAAAGTGTGATATGTTTTCAGGTATCTCCTATACTAATAGAGCCACATGCTCACCGGTTTGCCACATGATGTAGGCCTATGGACTGAACAAGAAACCACCAAAAATTTTAACCAGTCATCGTTCTCACAACACTGAGGACCAGTCATTCGAAATGACTTCTCCATGCATTTTATGCATTGGTAAAAGCACTATGATGAAAAGTGTGATATGTTTTCCGGTATCTCCTATACTAATAGAGCCACATGCTCACCGGTTTGCCACATGATGTAGGCCTATGGACTGAACAAGAAACCACCAAAAATTTTAACCAGTCATCGTTCTCACAACACTGAGGACCAGTCATTCGAAATGACTTCTCCATGCATTTTATGCATTGATAAAAGCACTATGATGAAAAGTGTGATATGTTTTCAGGTATCTCCTATACTAATAGAGCCACATGCTCACCGGTTTGCCACATGATGTAGGCCTATGGACTGAACAAGAAACCACCAAAAATTTTAACCAGTCATCGTTCTCACAACACTGAGGACCAGTCATTCGAAATGACTTCTCCATGCATTTTATGCATTGGTAAAAGCACTATGATGAAAAGTGTGATATGTTTTCAGGTATCTCCTATACTAATAGAGCCACATGCTCACCGGTTTGCCACATGATGTAGGCCTATGGACTGAACAAGAAACCACCAAAAATTTTAACCAGTCATCGTTCTCACAACACTGAGGACCAGTCATTCGAAATGACTTCTCCATGCATTTTATGCATTGGTAAAAGCACTATGATGAAAAGTGTGATATGTTTTCAGGTATCTCCTATACTAATAGAGCCACATGCTCACCGGTTTGCCACATGATGTAGGCCTATGGACTGAACAAGAAACCACCATAAATTTTAACCAGTCATCGTTCTCACAACACTGAGGACCAGTCATTCGAAATGACTTCTCCATGCATTTTATGCATTGGTAAAAGCACTATGATGAAAAGTGTGATATGTTTTCAGGTATCTCCTATACTAATAGAGCCACATGCTCACCGGTTTGCCACATGATGTAGGCCTATGGACTGAACAAGAAACCACCAAAAATTTTAACCAGTCATCGTTCTCACAACACTGAGGACCAGTCATTCGAAATGACTTCTCCATGCATTTTATGCATTGGTAAAAGCACTATGATGAAAAGTGTGATATGTTTTCAGGTATCTCCTATACTAATAGAGCCACATGCTCACCGGTTTGCCACATGATGTAGGCCTATGGAATGAACAAGAAACCACCAAAAATTTTAACCAGTCATCGTTCTCACAACACTGAGGACCAGTCATTCGAAATGACTTCTCCATGCATTTTATGCATTGGTAAAAGCACTATGATGAAAAGTGTGATATGTTTTCAGGTATCTCCTATACTAATAGAGCCACATGCTCACCGGTTTGCCACATGATGTAGGCCTATGGACTGAACAAGAAACCACCAAAAATTTTAACCAGTCATCGTTCTCACAACACTGAGGACCAGTCATTCGAAATGACTTCTCCATGCATTTTATGCATTGGTAAAAGCACTATGATGAAAAGTGTGATATGTTTTCAGGTATCTCCTATACTAATAGAGCCACATGCTCACCGGTTTGCCACATGATGTAGGCCTATGGACTGAACAAGAAACCACCAAAAATTTTAACCAGTCATCGTTCTCACAACACTGAGGACCAGTCATTCGAAATGACTTCTCCATGCATTTTATGCATTGGTAAAAGCACTATGATGAAAAGTGTGATATGTTTTCAGGTATCTCCTATACTAATAGAGCCACATGCTCACCGGTTTGCCACATGATGTAGGCCTATGGACTGAACAAGAAACCACCAAAAATTTTAAC